>NC_137024.1:47029151-47109151 GCF_032717465.1 Coenobita brevimanus | reverse complement strand
CGTGCCAGTCGAAGTGGGATTCATGTCAGACTCCCACGTATACAGTATCCTAGAGGCGACTGGACGTTTTCATTATCTTATTGCCATCCAGAGCAAAGTCTTTCGGTCATCCTCATATATTCTTGCATGACATAGCCTAGCCTCGGGTCGCTACGCCTGAAAGGGAATAGTGTGGGATCGATTTCCTTTTAGTGTATGTTTTCTACCTTTTATTTTTACTTTACATACCGGTATACAATGTGGTCCTTAGATGTCGCTCCTCTTCTTGTGTGTTTCTAGGACGGCTCAGTCAGTGTTATCCAATATCGTTTATAATATTTCCTACTCCCGCTGCCACACCCTTGCCCACACTTGCAGCCTGAGCCGTCCCTGCAACACATACCGCCAGGAGACTTTCCAGAGGAGCGCTTTTATGGGTCACCCTGTTTTCCTGTTCAGTTATATATTCCATTTCTTGAATATATTTATCGTGTTGTATATTGCTATACAATTTTCAGTGTGTGTTTATGTTCTGTATATATCTTCTGATTTTTCCCCGACATCTGCTTTTATTATTATTTATTATTATTATTATTATTATTATTATTATTATTATTATCATCATTATTATTATTATTGTTGTTGTTGTTATTATTATTATTATTATTATTATTATTAAATATATGTATACTGTATCACTTACCTTTCTCGCACATCACCATTAGCAGCAGCAGGTGACCTCGACCCTTGATATTCTCTCTCTCTCTCTCTCTCTCTCTCTCTCTCTCTTTTCCATGCTATTTATCGAACTGTTTCCACATTTATGTTTTCATTTTTTCATTTGTCAGTTTATTTCGAACTTATTCTTAATTTATCTTCATTATTTATATTTTCGTATCCGTCATTCATTTTTTCCTTCATTTTATATGCTGATATATGTTGTGGTAGGTGGAGGCGCACACCATCCACTCACTCGATGTAATGCTGCTCTTGGGTGACTACCCTTTCTTCATTTCCTTCCTTCTTTCCTTCCTTCCTCTTCTGTCTTTCTTTCCTTCATTCTTTTCTCTTCATTCTGCCTATAGGTGACTCTACACTGAGTGACAAGGCAAATGGTTTCCTGTACACCAGAAAACCATTTACTACTCTGTGTGGTAGCCAAAATAACCATATTATGGTGTCTGGTGGTTTAGTGGGTAATTAAGGCGCTCCAGTCGGATTGAGCCTATGCAGGTTTATATCCAAGGTGGTTGTTTTTTTTTTGCTCACATAATGTCACTCAGGGATGAGTGAGGCTGGTCACTCTCATCTTAAATGTCAGGACCAACTTGCCTAGCCCCGGGCTTTTACGCTCCTCATGGGGCAACACAGGATTAGATGATGAATCATCATATCAGCCGTTTGAGTATCCACTGCAGGACCGGCCTATCCCAACCGAAGTCGGGACGATACAGCCAATGTATCACTACCAAGTGGCTTAGGCTGTCTGGTAGAGATTGTATGTAGGGTGAGAAGTGCTGGTAAGTGTAATTGTAGTGTTGGAGTGGCTTTGGATGTGTGTGTAGTCTGTGAACCAAGTGTTATCGGCCCGCGCAAGCCGACTGCGTGCAAGCATACTTTACAGTAAGCAGCACCCCTTGTGTCCGCCAATGTAGTACGTGGCCGGGTGAACACTCCCAAAGTTTATTATCCTAGCGGGGCGCGAACCCTGGTCCAGCCGTGTACGAAACGCACAATCTATAACTCTACCACAGAGGCTCCAGATGATATATATATATATATATATATATATATATATATATATATATATATATATATATATATATATATATATATATATATATTATTATTTACCTGTGCACTCACGTCACCATTTTATAAAAATTAGCTGCAGCGAATGAGCTCAGTCTTTGAACTTTCTCTCTCTCTCTCTCTCTCTGACAAATGAACATATTTTTTGTGTTCTAATATTTTTTGTGTACATGTGTTTGTTATTTTATGATTCTTTCATTTTTACTTCTGGTATTTGGTCCTTAAATATTTTTAGTACCTTCATTTATTTTTTATTTCAAAATATTTTCGGTAGATTTTTTCTCCTCCCATCTCCCATCACCATGTCACAAATTTACCTCATTTTGTGACTTCGACATATGACCTTATTTTCTCTACACACCCCTTGATACTTGATGATGGCACACACACACACACACACACACACACACACACACACACACACACACACATACATAGTGTATATATATATATATATATATATATATATATATATATATATATATATATGAATTTATATACTACAGAGAGAGAGAGAGAGAGAGAGAGAGAGAGAGAGAGAGAGAGAGGTTTACTCAACATGTTCTTAATGAATTTCATTTCTTTGTTTTTCCTCTCATTTTTCATTTCATATGAGTTGTACTTGTTTTTATTTTATTTTATTTCCATCATTTACTTTCTGTTTGCATTTTTCCTATTTTTCATCTTCTCTCACGACGCCATGCTGAATAAAATCAATCTCAGTGGATGAACTCGAGCTTTTTTCTCTCTCTCTCTCTCTCTCTCTCTCTCTCTCTCTCTCTCTCTCTCTCTCTCTCTCCTCCCCCCAATATTAAATCTGTTTATTTTCGAATACAATTTATTTTTTAATGTAGAAAACAACCAGGTGCTGAGAAAGTATGATTTTATTTAGTGTTTCTAAAAGTAGGCTTCTTAAGGCCACTTCTCAGCACCTGATGGTTTTCTTCACACTGTCACGGCCAAAGCTAGATATATTAATTTTTTTTTCATGTCGTGTTTCCTTTGGTTTTTATATATGTGTATTATTTTATTTACTCTTCGTTTTTGCGTGTCCCTCATCTACTTTGTCTGTCATCTACTGTCTCTCATCTTCTTTTTCTCTCATCTACTTTGTCTGTCACTTACTTTGTGTCACATTTACTCTGTCTCTCATCTACAGTCTCTTCCTTTGTCTGTCATCTACTTTGTCTCTCACTTACTTTGTCTGTCATCTATTTTGTCTCCTTTTCCTTGTCTCTCATCTACTTCGTCTCTCGTCTACTGTCTCTCATCTACTATGTCCTCATCTGCTTTTCTGAATGATTTTCAGTTCTTGACCTTTGACCTTCTCTCTCTCGCTTACCCCTTTTAATATTTGACGAATTTTTATCCGGATCAATGAAGCTGTGCAATCCGGATAAAAATTTAATTAAAAATCTCGCCTTCAAAAAATTCTCACTGGACCCGCACTAGAATTAGGCTCAAACGCAGTTTTATTGAAAAAATGGAAAAACTTGGGTCTGTCCTCCTTAATTATATATAAATATTTCGTTTTTATATATACTTTATCGCTTCAAGCACGGGATTCATTTGCTACTTCATTGCGGCGACGTATTATTATTATTTTTATTATTGTAGTTGTTGTTGTGGATGTTGTTATTGCTATTTTCCGGACGATTTTTGTCTTAACCCCTGCAGCCAGAGTCACTCCAAATCATTCTTGTTCTCGTTAAACTCAGCCCATTTTAATCAAGTGAGAAGCCCCAACCCTCGAGGAGAAGGATTTAATGAGGTTATATGTAATTCTTTCATTGCGAAAAGTCTCTCCAAAGATGAATAAACTCGCCGGACAGTAGCAAGAATAAATTTAAAAGTGGTCTTCCTGGTAAAGGGATTAATTGCACATAATCATCAACATACTTTTCTTTTCTTATTCCTAACTGGCCAGCCATTAAGATAGGAGAATTATGAACGGAATTTTTGGAGTGTGAGTCCTCAGCCTAAGTGAAATATTAAATAATGCACAGCTCTGTTGAAAAATGAACAAGTCTGGCCCTCTCCTTTTTTATGTTTCGTTTTTAATCTGCGTTTTTTTTCCTTACCTTTTACCACGCCTTTCAGTAACGCCCAGGTTAATGTGACCTGCATTTGAATAAAATCGTCAGGCATTGGCTAAAGTATGGTACAGTACATGACATGTCCCGACCAAGAGAAGGTTAATAGTACCAGAGTTAACCCTCAGGCTTCTGCGTCTCTCAGCTGAATAAAACCATTTGGCATCAGCTACAATGGAGTGGTGGAGATCTCCAGACCTTAGTGTAAATCCCGAAAAAAAGCAAGTTGACACTGTCCTTTGATCTTCCATTAATTTTTGTATAAATAAGATCAAAGCTACTTTCATCACTTTGTTAACATACAGACACAAGTGGGTGGAGCCTTGACCTTGACATGTTGCTTGACCTTTGACTAATTGTTCTCAGATTTGTCTACCATATTCTAGACTTACCCTCAACACTTCCGCCAAGTTTAGTGTCAGTCGGGTCAGAACTGGTCTTGTTAGTCTTGCCATATGAGCTTGAGCTTTCACCTCGTGTTCTCAAAACCAACATGTCAGTTTTTTGGCTGACTCTCAACACTGCTGCCGAGTTTGCTTAAAATCTGATCCAAACTGCCTGAGGAAAATAATCACTACGACTTGGTACCTTATCTCAACAAAAACCTCGGTCACTTCATTACATAAAAACAGTGTTAGATACTGAAATGCTCTTTACCCTGAAAAAATGGACTTGAAATGTAAGTGACTGGCGTTAGTCTGTAGTAAGCCCTTCAGTTCGATCATACATTTCACAATGGAGAATTAGATGCAGCTTACATTAACCCCTTCACTACTAGGGTGCTTTCCTACTTTGGGTAAAATCATCTGGCAGCAGACCTCCTTGTGGTGAAATTGTTGGATCGAAAACACTGAAACCTAACTAAATAAAATTCGTCACTACATCTCCAGAACACTGGTGAGTACTCTCTTTTCCAGTCGATATCACCTGAGTAATTAATTTCAAGAGGAAGACGTTTAATTATGATATCGTTCAATTACATGAGTGTGATAGTACAGTTACATAAGGGTAATAGTTCTTGCCACGGGAAAATATGTTGGCAACTTTTGATAATGACTGTACATAAATTATTCAAACACATTAGTAAAATTACGTTATTTTTATCTTACTTATACTACCGTCAAATGATTTTATTCAGGTTTGTAGAAACTGTTCTATCATGAGGAGGTTAGATATAGCGTTTATTACATTTTCTCCAGTACGAGGGTGTCTCCCAAGCTGAACATAACGTCAGATGTTGAGTACAAGAATATCACAAAGCTTCTCTGATTGAAAAGTTTACATTGCACTGGAACCATGAATTCACACAGATCATACATTTCGGAGCAAATATTGTATCGACATCACTGTCTTTATATTTTCCACATTTATAAATGGGATGCTCAAGCATTAGGAACACGAACTGGAAGAGTCATTAGCTGATTCAGTAGCACAATAGAAACCAGTGAAATGGTCCATATCAGCTTCATGTACCCCTGCTATACGGAAACCAGTGAAATTGTCCATAACAGCTACATGTACCCCTGCTATACGATGACGATTCTTGTGAATCATTCGAAATACTATCAGACAATTTTATTTTTACTTTAAGGAACTCGTTTGCAATAAAAAGATAATAATCTTTGTGACCTTCTTTCTTTTGTGAGGTGCCCCCAGGTTTTAATAAAATAGTCTACCAGTGGACATTGTGCGGAGAGGGGGTTAGTGATAGCCAATACCCTTTTTAGGCACAAAACGATCCACTGGAAAACGTGGCCAGTGATGAGAAGGGTGGATGGTGAACTGAATGAACGGAAGGTAATGATTTATGATGTATGTGTGTATGAGAGAATGAGAAGGCATGTAATAGATGCAAGAGCATACAGAGGTGGAGGGAGTGGACTTTCTGACCACCACTTGGAGGTAGTGAAAGTCAAGGTACAATTGCAATAGATGAATTGAAGGAGGGAAGGACAGGAGGAAGTAGCCCATACAAGGAGGCTAGAAAGGTTGCAAGAGGATGGAAAAAAAGCAGAGTATAGGAGAGAAGTGGAGGAGCGATTGGGTACATATGATCTGGCGTAGATGGGGGAGGTGGACGATGTGTGCAAGAGATTCACAGACGAAATCTGTGTAGCATGTGAGATGGTGTGTGGGGTGAAGAGGAGACGAAAGGAGGTGCAAGGAACTACATGGTAGAATGACGAGGTGAGACAAGCTGTGGTGCAAAAGAAGAAAGCATATATGTAGTGTGTGGATGGGAAGCAGAGGCATGGAGAAAGTTGAGAGACGGAAGAGAGTTATGTAGAGATGATGTGAGAGGTGAAAAGATTATTAAGAGTGAGTAAGAAGTGAGTGGATAAGGAATTTGGAAGGAATTTGAGTGTAAAGTGGAGGGAATGTAAGAAAATGTTCTGGAGGGAGGGAAAGAGTATAGACAAGGTGATAAAGAAGTTAGTAGGGGAGTGAAAGATAAAAATGGTAGATTGATAGTGGAGAAGGTAGAAGAAGTGAGCAAATAGAGAGTACACTCTAAGGAACTGTTAAACATAGAGAATGATAGTAATGCGAGTATAAGTGGGTGGGGAATGGCTGGGAGAAAGAGAGAAGTGAGAAGGGAGGAAGAGATCAGTAGGCTAGAAATAGTGGAAGCAATGAAGAAAGTCAAAATTTGGAAAGCCCGAGGAATTGATGGAGTATGGGATGAAATGATGATTACTCTTCTGCTTTAAGTATTCAGCTTATTCATGGATTTTTTATTTTTTCCTTCTGCCTTTCGCATTTCCCTTTCCTCTCCCCAGCAACTCCACCCTCATTTATTTTCTCCTACATAATATTTTCACTTTGTTCTTAGTTTTTGTCTCTTCCTCCTAACTATTACCCCGCTGTCATAAAACTTTCCATTTTATTTTTCCATCTTGGACTTTGTTTTCCTTTGCTTCTTCCTGACCACCCGATTCTTTTTTTTTTCTCCTCCTTCTTCCCTTTCTAAAAACCGTACTCTCAAATACTCTTCTTTCTTACTATGCTTTTGGTCGTCTGTTGATTCCTCTTCTCCAGTTTCTTGGTTTTCCTCTTCTTCCAGTCACTCCATTCGCATACAGCTTCCAACCTTCTCTCCCCACCTATTTTTCCCACTTTTTTTTTTTCACTCACCTCTCTCTCATACATTTAATCAGTTCCTCTCCATCTTGTTCTACTCTATCAACCATCCAGTTCTCATAATACTCTCCTGCTTTATCTGCCCACATTGTTCATGGTTCATGCTTCTTCCAGTCACCTCGCTCTCATTCGCTTTCCTACCTTGTGTCCATCTTGCTCTTAGTTCTCCTCACGTCCTTTCAACCAGCCCAGTCTTACGTTCTCGCCAGCTTTATGTTTTTTATTTATTATTTCCTTTCCAGCCTACCCACTCTCATTCATTCTTCCATTATCCCATCCCACTCGCATGCTAGCGGTACTGTTACGCAACTACGAAGGCAGTTCCGTCAGGCAGTGGAACCCAAACTCTGGTCTTTGTGCCAAAAAAAATTATTCTCGCTCTGAGCTCATTAATTAACTTTGGTATACAGTTTGGAGGCCGTCCTGGGTACGTTTTTGATATATTTACCTGGGAAATCCATACCGAGGGCAGAGTATTGTCACAGCAAGCGATAAATCTTGGTAAAACTATAAAATGATGATACGTACGAGTTTGGGTTCACGTTTTAGCGGTGGGACATGACCATTAATCCTTCCACCACAGTGACGTGTATTTTCCTCTTTTCTTATATTTATTGTATTCTTATTCTTGCCACTTCACACCATTTTCTTCAGCTGTGGAGAAGACCCCTGTTGGGATCTTCATTAACTTTTTTAGCACGTCAACATTTTTCTTTTTTTTTTACCTTTTCATCAGACGATTTTATTCGGCCTAGCAATGACACCATACTGTGAAAAAGGAATAGAGATGCCCAAACAGAAAATGTGTTTTAAATCTAGAAAAACGGACCACACACACACACACACACACACACACACACACACACACACACACACACACACACACACACACACACACACACACACACACCCTATCTATCTCTATCTATCTATTGCCAGACGCCTCAATCCCGTTCGGGGTGGCCACAAACAAATCGCCTCCAAGTCGCCCTGTCCCCCGCCATTTCACTCCCCTGCTCCCAACTCACACCCCCCTCTCTCATATACCTCTCCACCCCATCTCTCCATCTCATCCTCGGCCTCCCCCTCCCTCTTTCCCCCTCCACCTCACTCACATACACTCTCTTCGTCAGTCTTTCACCCTCCATCCTCTCCACATGGCCAAACCACCTCAGTGTGTTCCTCATAACGCTTCCTATTACATCCACATCCACACCACAACGCTCCTTTATATCCTCATTCGTCAGCCTGTCTCTCCATGTGACTCCACAGGCTCCTCTTAAATAACTCATTTCCACGGCTCTCACTCTTGACTTGTGTCCTTCCAACAACGTCCAAGCTTCACTTCCGTACGTTAGAGTTGGTATCACAATACTGTCATGTAGTAACTTTTTCACTTCCATGCTCACTTCCCTGCTTCTTATCACTGCTTTCAACGAACCAGCAACCTTTCTTCCCTGCTGTACCCTTTCAAGCACTTCACCCTCCAAACCTCCATCCTTACTCATCACACTACCCAAGTACTTAAACGTACTCACATTTTCCAATTCCTCACCATCCAACCTCGCTGTACATTCACTGACTTCACCTCTCTCAAAGACCATCACTTTACTCTTCCCTACATTCACCTTTAGATTCCGTTTCTTACACACTCTCTCAAACTCATCCACCAAGCCTTGCAGCTCCCCTTCGTCTTCACTCAACAACACGGTATCATCTGCAAACAACAGTACAGGGAGTTTCCAAACACTATCCTCTCTCACCAGGGCCACTCCAACATCCACCACCCTACCTTGTACCTCTTTTATTACCCCATCCATGTACAGATTGAACAACCATGGAGACATGACACATCCCTGTTTCAACCCAACTTTCAAAGAGAAAAATTCACTTAGTTCACCATCTACACGCACTGCAGCCTTCGCACCATCGTACATACTCTTCACAGCATTCAACAACTTCCCATCTATTCCATATATTCTTAACACTTTCCACAATCCTAGTCTATCCACCCTGTCATATGCTTTCTCCAAATCCATGAAAGCAGCATACAACTTCTTTCCCTTCTCTAGAAACTTTTCCACTAAAGATCTGAGAATGAATATCTGATCTACACAACCTCTTCCCTTCCTAAAGCCCCCCTGTTCTTCTCCAACTAATTTCTCTGTTCTTTCTCTAACTCTGTCAATAAGTATCCTACCATACACTTTTCCTATTATACTAAGAAGACAAATGCCCCTATGATTACCACACACTTCTTTTTCCCCTTTTCCTTTGTACAAGGGAATAATTATACCTGACTTCCAATCCTCCGGGACTCTACCTTCCTCCCAGGCCAAACTGCACATCTTCCACATCCATTCTACTACTATCTCTCCCCCATGCTTCAGCATTTCACCACACACTCCATCAATTCCTGGGGCTTTCCCTGATTTAACTTTCTTCATTGCTTCCACAACTTCTATCCTACTGATTTCTTCCTGTCTTCTCACCTCCCTCCTTCTTCCAGCCATTCCCCAGCCACTTATACTCGCATTACTTCCATCCTCCACGTTCAACAATTCCTTAAAGTGTTCTCTCCATCTGCTCACTTTTTCTCCCTTCTCCACTAGTAATCTACCATTTTTATCTTTCACACACACACACAGAGTTAAAAATGTAATTTTTTTTATCGACACGCAAGATTACGAATGTTGGAATAATACCGCCTGTTCTTTACGTACCGTATCACCAATATACATGTATTTGCCGGCGAAAAAACGCGGTCATAACCTGCACGCCTATATTTGCTAGCTAAATTATGCAGCCTTGACTTACACGCTGAGAAATACTCTTTACACACACACACACACACACACACACACACACACACACACACACACACACACACACACACACACACACACACACACACACACACACACACACACACACACACACACACACACACACACACACACACACACACACACACACACACACACATTACGAGCAAACCACTACATACTCTTTACTTACACGCAGTGTTCAGCTGAAAATGCGCATTCTACCAACACATACAGTATAAACGAGCTCAGTGCTGTATACTATTGAACTTCACCCATTTACTCTTCTCACACACTTATTTACGAACAGTTGTACATTTCTCTATTCGCTCTCTCTCTCTATCTTATATACCGTATATAAATGCATATGTTATATATATATACATCTATCTATCTATCTATATCTATCTATCTATCTATCTATACATCTATCTATATCTATCTATCTGTGTCTATCTATCTATCTATCTATCTATCTATCTATATCTTTGCAGAGATATTTACGAGGTAAATTAAAATATACTTATTTCAGATAAACGCAAATACACAAACTAGACCAGTGTATGCTGCCGTCTTTCTTCACATTCTTGTACTAATAAGTATGAGTATTCTTTATTTATACCCTCATTTATTAGCTAGAAAACTTAACAATATCGTCGCATATGAATTTAAAAACTGCAGATCGTATCACCTTAGGGAAAATAAAAATTCCAGTTTACATTTACACAACTAGAAAAATGTATATACAACGCGGCAACAGCCGAACTAAAATGACTGAAATTTTTACCTAGACACAGACTAAGGCAGTGCCACTTGTCTCAACATACACGATTTAAAACCCAATACTTTGTCCCATACACTTAGCAGTAGTAAAAATAGGGAACCACAACTGCTCTGCCTCACCATAATCACCATTACCGGTACGAAACTTTCAGCAATAACTCCGCTCTAAAACATGTGCGTTAGAAATACTGCATTTCTCTACGTAGACAAACTGACGTGTAGAATTAAAGGTGGTGAAAGATACTGATGCTGTTTCATATTCACACGTTTGCAAAAATATTACTTACCAAATGCACACGATTATTAAAATGTGCAACCCTTCCTACACTCGAGTTAGAAACAATGTAGTTCTTCATGCCAGCAAATTGGAATGCAAAAGGAATAGATGTGAGGAACTTTTCCTGCGCACCATCGAAAATAAGGACATAACTTCTGACATACACAAAAGTGGAAGAAAGTAATAACTTTACCTGCATACGGGTTAGAAATTAAGCAGTTCTTCATGTCGGCTCACTGGCGAGAAATACAAATGCAGTTCTATATACTCACCTCCTATACGAATAAAGTTTACCACATGCACAGGAAATAATACAAATATTTAACTTTTCGTACACGGGAGTTAGAAATAATGCAATTCCTCTCGTATGCAAACTGGCATGCAATATTAAAGGTGTCGAGGGAGGCACACACACACACACACACACACACACACACACACACACACACACACACACACACACACACACACACACACACACACACACACACACACACACACACACACACACACACACACACTTGTTCTGTCATTAGTGAAGGCAGGCGGGCCCAGCTAACACCAGCCTCGTCAATAATGGGTAAGCCACGACCACACAGCGCCCACATATAGAACTGAGGCCGGCCCGCATGCTCACACTGGTTTATGTATGTTGACCCCACCACTCCCAGCTGCCTCCAACATCCTACTCCAGCAATAACCCCCACCACCAGTCTACACTCACCACATTCATCGCCGTCCACTTCTGACAACATCCATCATCGTACTTTATACCTGTTTACCCATAGTCACCTCGTTCCTTTACTCACTGTAATTATCCTTATCTAGCCATACCCACGATCACCAATATCCTTTTCTACCTACACCCATCAGCGTGTCCTAACCCTCAACAACCATCATCTAGCAGCCACAGCCACGATCCTACTGTATCCCTTTTCCTGTAGTTTCCCACCATTCTAGCTTGTTACTTCCACCATCCTACAGCAGCTACAGCCGCCATCCTTCTGTATCCATTTTTCCACAGTTACCACCGTCCTGCCTTGTTACTTCTACCAGACTACTTTATCCACGACCACACCGCAGCAACAGACCGTGAATCTACCCTGCATCTCACAATGACCTATAATTATATTGTTCACTCCACCCTTGCAAACCTTCGCCAGTCCCCTACTTTACTCACATCTACCATCCTGCTTAACTACAAACGTACGTCATCCTACTGTATTTCTTTCATCTTCAACCACATCCTTACTTTACTCATTCCCATCATCATGTGTGCCTCAAAACCACCATCATCCTACTACTACTACTACTACTACCACTACCACTACTACTACTACTACTACTCTGCATTCACAGGACTAAAGCTGCCCTGCACTCTTCCACTTGTTTATGTATGTTCATCCCAGCACTGCCAGCTCTCACCAACATTGTACTTCAGCCTTAGACACCACCATAATGCAGTACTACAAATACCATCATCTTACCTTACAACAACCACACTCCCGTCTTTCCTACGACTCCTATCAAGCCTTTCCTACAACCACCAGCATCCTGCCTAACATTCGCCATGATGCTTCCTTAAGGAAACTACCTTCATTCATTACCAACCTCACTAAAGCTATTACACTACTTCACCAACAGCCACTTCCATCCATCCTTCCTAAGTTACGTGTGTGTGTGTGTGTGTGTGTGTGTGTGTGTGTGTGTGTGTGTGCGTGTGTGCGTGCGTGCGTGCGTGCGTGCGTGCGTGCGTGTGTATGTCTGTGTGTGTGTGTGTGTGTGTGTGTGTGTGTGTGTGTGTGTGTGTGTGTGTGTGTGTGTGTGTGTGTGTGTGTGTGTTCGGGGCCAAAACCTGCAAATATCTCACCACTTCCTACGCTATTTACTGTAACTGAAGCTTATTCAGTTTCTTACCGCATTTTGTTCTGTCTCGGAGGTGGAAGGTTTGCTGACTATTTTCTCTTGTCACTTTGGTATTAGTGACGCCATTCAGTTTGAGGCTAACTATACCTGTTTTTCTTGCCACAATAAAAGGGGTTAGTAGATAGATGTATGGTCTGTTACTGATGGATACTGTTAATAAATAGCTTTACCACTTTGTTTTTATTTGTTGTTTGTTCATGATTCTGGGTCTGTCCACCAGGTATATTAGTGATGGTGATGATGATGGTGATGATGATGAATATGATGATGATGATGATTAACAAGTCGAGTGATTTGATGTGGGGATGTTCACTCTGAATACACCTTGATAATTCTTTGATCTTGTGTTTTTCGTTTTGTTTCTTGATTATACACAACCCTCGTTCAACAGTAATAATTGGGCTACGATGATGAGTATGATGGGGAAGGAGAAATAGAAGCGAGAGGGAGAGAGGAGTAAAATGTAAAGAAAACCACATACTCATCCTCGGCCAAAGCATCGTGGCCATTTCGTGTTTCATTATCACTCAAATTATCAAGGTCGCTTCATCTCTCGTCCTTGGCACGGATAACGCCCTTTCTCGCCACATCCATCATCACTCTCACCGCAAATAGGTACTTCTTATGTTAAAGGCACTTTTCATATCACAACCTTCTCATTATATCACGATGAAGCTACACATTGCCTTAAAATTACTGCACTGTTCATTTACATCATTGCAGTCATTACCACCACAGTTATAATATATACAGTATACTCCACCACAACTACCCATTATCCTATTTCACAACAAATGCTTACCTCACCACATCTAGAACTCTGTCTCACCATAACCACCACCCTGTCTCACCACAACCACCACCCTGCCTCACCACAACCACCACCCTGTCTCGCCACAACCACCACCTTGTCTCACCATTACCACAGCCCGCCCTCACCATAGCCACAACCCTGCCTAACGATAATCAATGCCTTGCTTCACTACAACCAATACCCTGCCTCACCACAAATACCACACTGCGTAACCTAACCTTACCCAATCCTGGAATTACTGTAAACCTGCTTCACCATAACTTGCATCGTACCTTACAACAGCTATTCAGATTCACCATAGTCCATACTCTCTCTCTCTCTCTCTCTCTCTCTCTCTATCTATCTATCTATCTATCTATCTATCTATCTCTCTCTCTGAATTGAAACCGACAGATTTTTCATCTATATCTGAAATATATATTGTTCCTAGATAAACTTACGTAAATGAATTAACAGTACAGTGCAGTGCAAATCATATACTTGAAGCGGATATAGATGGTTTATAAGTCATTCACTAAAATCATATTCCTTGACCATACCCATATTAAAAACTTATATTGTACTGTATTTTTCATTACCGCTTTAGAGAAGTGCTGTTGATAGAAATAACATTTTATATGAATTATACATTACTTGTAATGAGTGCAAATATCAAGATGGTTTTGATGCTAACCATTAGCTACTATGAACGCACAGCTATTGTGATCGAATCGGTTCCTGTTGACATATGTATGGATGTTTGTATGTTAAATTATCGTATGACAGTAATTCAGTCGGGATCAAAACTTGCTCATGCATTGTGTACTGGAAAGGTGTTTCCGTTTTGGTACAGATCCGTTGAGGTCGAGGGAAAAGGTCATGGAATATGGTAAAAATTCAGATTCCGGCGTTGTCATTAATGCCTAATCCGATCTGGATCCATATTCGGACAAACACTGTGTGTGAGGAAGAAAAGTGATTTGCTTTTGATGTACTGTATGTCGATCAGAAGTCAAGGTCACGGGTCAAGGCCAAACTTTGGGTGCGACCTCTTTGTGCTGTTTAACTTACAGTGGGCTGTTTTGCAACAAGTGAGAGTGTACATGTAAGTGAATGAGTTTTTTTTTTTCCTACTTTCTGAAACTACACTTCAAAACCATTAGCTTCGGTATGAAAAAAAAAAATAAATAAATAAAAATTACTCACTGTATCTAACATTAAGTTCATCTATATTTAGAAATTGTTATCATTGTCAAGACTTGCGCCTTTGCTTTGCGTCAGTTTGCAAGTTTTTCTGGAAAAAAATATAAGTTGTTGATTAATTATGTATTAGTTCAGATCTTGGCCAGAAATATATATAAATCACAATTCTGTCAAAACCCAAGCCTTTGATTCCGCGTTGCTTTGTGGGCGATTGTGGAAAATGAGCTTGGGTGATTAATTATGACTGTCTCTATTAACATCCTCATTCTGTAATTGCGTGGAGATACGTGAATGGACTCGCTGCGGTAATTAGCTGAGACTTTTTAGAATGAGTTCGGTTCTGTGTATGTGTCTGTATGTCTTTCTGGACATGGGTTCGGAAGCGAGTCTCTGTAAGTAATTTTTTGGTATTAATTTGTGTGTGTGTGTGTGTGTGTGTGTGTGTGTGTGTGTGTGTGTGTGTGTGTGTGTGTGTGTGTGTGTGTGTGTGTGTGTGTTGGGACTCGAGTTTTGGAAGATGTTCTGTGATTCTATAAGTTATATTTGGCTGTGTATTTTGGCTTAAGCCTGTAATTAGTTGACATTTTGTGAGAAGGTATTATTCTGTAAGTAGTTAGTACATAGGTTCTGTAAGTGAGTTTTATGGTCACTGTTGTGCATTTTTTTGTTTTGTTCTTTAGTTGGCTTTGACTCAGCAGATAATAATTATTTTGGTTCGAGTTTTGTTGGTGAAATAATGTTTAGTTTTAATTATGTGGCTATATTTTATTCTGAATATGATTTGGTTCGGTTAATTTGTCTGCTGACTTTTGTTAATTGATTCTCGTTATGGGTCTACTGGGACTATTTATCTTTCAGCGGCTTTGGCTTTGCAAATGTGTTTGCTTCTGTATGTGGATTACATAAAGAGTATCCGTATTTTTAGTGTGTAGTTCTCTAAGCAACTTTCATTTTCCATGGGTTGTAGTGATTATTCTCTCCGACAAGGAGAGTATGTTTTCACCCCCGCTTGTTTGTTTGTTTGTTTGCATGCCTGTTAGCAGAATTACTCAGAAACTAAGAGAGATTTGGATCAAAATTGGTGGGCAGGTAGCCCCTGTTCCAGGGAACAATCGATTAACTCTGGGGACCGATGTTTGTTAGTCTGAACGTCAACTAGCAGGGAAACTAAAAGAGAGATTTGGACCAAATTTGGTGGTTAAATAGCCCATTGCCAAGGGATCAATCGGTGATCTTTTGCGATCAATCCGGATTAGTTTGTTTGTCTTGTTTTCAAGGTTACTAAAAAACTAAAAGAGAGATTTTGACCAAATTTTGTGGGTAGATAGACCATGTCCCAGGGAACAATTGATTAACTTTTGGGGCCGATCCGGATCGTATTACAGATTCTGGATTCGGAAAACATTTTTTGCGAAACCCTAATCAGTGATGAGAAAACCTAACCCATTATAATGAGTGGTTTGGATGTTACGTTGCCCTTGTCTGAGAGATGCGCTCCTCTGAGTGCCCCTCTAGTTGTATTTGGTAATGTTATTGGTACTTATTTTATAATTAAAATGGGTTCTTTGCATCCTTAACCTTATTGTGGTCGAACACACCAACATTATATTCCAGCTTACGCCGTGCAATTGTACTCAGCTACGATTAAGTCATCGAACCTAATAATGTAAATGCGTTTTCCTCACATGGTCGGAAGAGTTTTAGTATTTTATTCTGGCTAATGCTAGACGGTTTTCATCAGCTGAGTGAAAGTACACATTTGAGAGTTTAAATTCTGTCACCATGAACCCTTCCATGGTAGGCACAGCTCTAGTATTCTATTCATACAAGCGCCAGACGGTTTAATTTAGCTAAGAGTGAGCCAAAGGAGCCTGAGTTTATTCAGTGGCTTTCATAAGTGACTTCGAATCTGTGAATGTATAGCTGGTCTGTTTGTAAAGTAGGTGTTCATGTTTGCAGTGCTGTGTATTTGGGTCCTGGTTTGGTGAGGAAACTGGTTCTGTGATTGTTTATGTCATTGCTTTCTAAACTGGTGAATGGTTTATCCAAGAGTGAATGAACCTACAGTATTTTGGGGGTGAATGAAACCTGTGGGGTGAATGAATGGTGACTGAAACACGCAGGGTGAATTATTTAATTTAGATTTTTATGTTTATTTCTCTAGTTATAAGAAGGCATTCTCATTAAAATGTAATCTCCTATTGCTGTTTAATGATAGTGGAGTTGGAAATTTGATTTTTTTCTCTATCTCTGCCTATCGTTTTCCAATTCAGTGTAACAGAATGTTTCCCAAATTTACTGTTTTTTTATGGGAGGCAAGACAAATCAGAACCATAATAATTTTATAAATGGCAGCGCCGAATAATCTCCTTGACAACTTTCAAAAGTCCTAATACTTGCTTATGAAAACTAGAAAACGGTTATCAAATAGTTTTGTGTTAAACTATTTTGTCATTCCTAGTTTTACTTGCGTGTTATTTGGATGCTCAAAAACTTGAATAAAATTAACATTTAAGAACTTATTTAACTTACCGGTGTGTGTGTGTGTGTGTTTTTTTTTTTTTGCCCATATGACAGTATGAAATAAATATAAATTAATAAACTCGTAAATGACCAGAATCATGAGGAATTTTTGTAGTGGGCAAATAAAATTTTGTGACAAAAACTGGAGGAAGAATGACTCTGAAATAGTTTAAAAAGCACTGGTTTATGCGCGTGAGAGAGAGAGAGAGAGAGAGAGAGAGAGAGAGAGTGTGTGTGTGTGTGTGTGTGTGTGTGTGTGTGTGTGTTATAGTGTTTACATAAGTAAACTAGCTCTGTGGACGGACTGATCAGTGTGTCTATATATCTGGTCTGTTTGTCTTCAGTGATTATCTTGTACCTCTCTCTCTCTCTCTCTCTCTCTCTCTCTCTCTCTCTCTCTCTCTGTTTGCATGAGTAAACTGGTACTGTGGGAGGATTTATTGGTCTGTCTATATCCATTAAGGTTTATATGAAATGTTTATCTTGCATCTGGCTATTTGCCTACCCATCTGGTTCTCTATCTATCTATCATTGCATTTATCTATCTGTGTATAGATCTGACAGAGAGAGAGAGAGAGAGAGAGAGAGAGAGAGAGAGAGAGAGAGAGCACTTGTTCCGGCAAATGGATTCTCCTGTGTTAGTTAGCCTGCTTGTTTAGGAAATTACCAGGATTTTGTGAGAGAGTAAATTTCTCTATTTTTTTAATGGGCTGGAGTTTTAGGCAGGCTTTGTATTTTATGTCACTTATTTAACCCTTCAGCACGAGGACGCCATTTGTATTTTACTCTCGCAACTTTCAGACGATTTAAATTAGCTTGGGAGAGTAGGCTGTTTGTGAAGAGGATAATGAAGGTTATATATCACTTTTACCTTCGGTAATTGTCTTTTGAGCTGAACTGAGTCTTCTGCGTATACCAAAAATGATATTAGAAAAAAAAATTACACAAAAAAAATGCCGCACTACTGAAAGATTTAATGGAGACCTTTTCTAACCCCCTTTGCTCTACTTCTATATCCTCTAAGCCAAGTAAAATCGTCTGACTCTAACAAGAAATTATATGTTATCGGACTGATGGGTTTAATGCTATGTTTTTTTTTGCTCATACTTTTCTTCTTATTGGTCTGTGTGATTTGTTAGATTTGCATTGCTTCCCTTTACATATCTCTTACTTCTTTGTATGGAGCTTACGTAGATTTATTCTTTTAGGTAATTGTTTGCTTGCATCATAGATATTCTTTCTCAATATTTTTAACGCTTATGGCAATGTGCAGATTTTTTTTTTAATTAGTAATGCTATTTTTGTTTACTCCATTGTTTCGTTAGTATCGAGCAGAGCCCTTATAAATTTTTCCTAAATTATGTTTTCGTGTAGTGATATAATTTTCTGAACATCCAGCAGTAAAATTATTTGTAATGTCATAATTTTTTAGGTTAATGAGTGGCCTAATTGATAATATTATACGGTTATTGAAGAGAAAATACAGAAGAGTGTTTCAAAATTTCTCGTCCCGTGTTTCAAAATGGTGTTCTCCTCCAGCATCTCCTCCAGCATCTCCTCCAGCATCTCCTCCAGCATCTCCTCCAGCATGCAGTTTGGTATATCCGCTTGCTCGTTCTCATTTCCTGTTTCATCCATTACTAAACCTTCCTCTCTCACTCTCTTTAATTTATCATAGTACCTCTTTCGGGATTGGATGTACACACACTCTCTCTCTCTCTCTCACACACACACACACACACAGTATACTGGAATAGATAACAGTATATATCCGGATTTATGTAACAGTAAATTGTAAAAGCTTACAGTGATTTTTTTTACAATATAACATTTAATATCGGAATAATAAACAAAATTCCAATCCGGGTAAACCACATCTAGACTGCATTTGTACATGGCGTCTCTTGTGTATGTTTTCTTTGTTTCCCTTGACGATTTTATTCAGCTCTTGAGAGACGTTTCGAATTTGGGGGTTTAACAATAGTCTTTATCAACCTCTTCACTACGAGGGCGGTCTCCTATCCGAATTGAAGAGTTTGGCGTTAGCAAGAACCGCATGTAAAAGACTTGGGTTTGAAGGGGTGTGGTTTTTAAGCCAAGTACTGTACGTGTTATTTACTTAATTTTGTTTTATATCCAGCAGTTTAATTCAGCTTAAAATAGATCTCTGGAAGTGGGTTAGTCAGAATTTATTTAGGCATTTTATACAACAGTTCCATCTTGCAATTTCCTTTTCTATTAAAGCCTTAACCCCTTCAGTGCAGAGAAGTTAGTTTATATCCCATGCTTGTTACGTATAGACTGTTTTTCACTGTAACCACTTCACAGCGATAAACTTTTTAAAGTTTATTCTTGCCGTTGTCAGGCGATTTTGTTCAGCCTAGGCGAGATCCAGTTTAGTGAAGGGGTTATTGAACACTATTCCACATTGAATAATCACCACTTAGCTAAATATTTGCAAAGGCAAACTTAGAAAAAAAATACGTCATCGTAGAAAGGGAGTTAAGGGAGCCCTCTGCAGCTACTGTAATTGTTGTTTAACCCCGATCTCTCGGGCAGAGCAGACCCATCGACCGCACGAAAGCAAATACTTTTGAGAGATCGTCCTACAGGAACATTACAGTACACAAAGAGTGCAGGAATCCGGCCCTCCTTCCCTATGAAGATTTACAGGAAAGTAAGAAGTAAGAGGAAGTTTGATTCCTGGGCGGACGATACAGCTGCTTCGCTCCACCAAGGGTACACAGCGCCACCACGTGTAGGCTCCTGGTCGGGACCTCCTTGTGCATTAAGCTGGTTATTCAAAGCTGTCTAATCCTTACTGTTGAATAAGCCTCTCCAAGGCAAAATAAAATTGTCTGGCGGTACCAAAAGTATAATAGTGAAGGAGATTATTATAAAATCAACATTAGTAATACAAGAGTACGCAAAGAAACTAACATATAACAAAAGAAAATCATTTCAAAGCATAATAAGACAAGAAATTAAAAATTCATATAAACATGACCACCAACCTATATTGAGATAAGCTGAAAAGATTTTTTTTTTTTTTTTCAGGCGGATGTTTAAGGGGATGTCGTAATTTTAATTATTTATAAACGTCGTGTCCGTCATTAAACAAAAAAGTTACAAAAACTAAAAAAATAAAAAGCTCAGGTCCAAATACTCACTGTCAGCTGAATAAAATCGTCTGACATTAGCTAGAATAGAATATTAGAGTTACTCGTATTCCAGTCATGAGAGAGAGAGAGAGAGTTGGGTGTGACCTTAATAACTAACACTTACAGGAGCCAAAGATTCACTTACATCTTAATAAAATCGTCTTGAATAACCTGGAATAGGTAGTTAAAGTTGTTTGAACCACGAGAAAGTTAAACAAAATTGCACATACTATACTGTAGACACATACATTAAGCAAGAATAGCAGCAGTGAAAAAATGGTATTAAAATCTGTCCACCTTCTGCAGTTTGGAAAATGAGTCGGGTATAAAGTTCAGTATGGGTCTGTTTGTTCTTTATTTAATTTTTATCTATCTGTCAATTTACTTATTTATTTCTTTGTGGATCTCTTTATTATTTCCAACTGCTAGTCCTTCATTAACCCTTTGACCAATCGCCTTTTACTCGAATGAACAAAGTAGCCTGATTATAGCCCGTATATCGTGCCTGGGTCAACGAGCTGCTTAGACAGAGTTTATTTTAGGGAGATATTAAGGCCTCTGACTACTGCGATTTCTCCCAGATGATAAAAATTTCATTGTGTTGAATATAATACACTAGTGCACAGCCAACCACAGAGACAAGAAAAAAAAAAAAAAACTGGATCACGTCTTGTGTGTTATTCATCTTACCTCCAGACGATTTTATTCTGCCCAGGAGAGATTTTTCGATTTGGAGTGATTAGGTTTAACCTTCAGTAACCCTTTCAGTACTAGAGGTCTTTTCCTGAACTGATTAATTTCGTCTGGAGGTAGCATACATTAACAAAAAAACACGTCACTGGACTGAAAGACTATGTAATACACACACACACACACACACACACACACACACACACACACACACACACACACACACACACACACACACACACACACACACACACACACAATCGGTAACTATAAAAAAAACTGTCCAGTCTCAGAGGTTTGGATAATAGGCCTAAAAAGTTCATTATACTTTTCTCCCTGACTTCCGGATAAAGCGGAACTCGTTATTTTAGTTTATATATACGGCTTACCAGTTCATCATTAAAACTATACGTAAGCTAAGCGGCTTGGATCAATTTAACCCTACTTACATAAAACGCGTACAGTCAAGCCGTAAAAATCTCCCTCTGTCACTTTTTATTTAGTATCGCTTTTCTCTCACGCCGTTTTATTCCTCGTGATTCCATGTATTGCCCGAGGATGTCATTTGAATTTTCTTCTTACCTTTTCCTTCTTTATTTACTGTTGCTTTTGCGTTCCTGGTTTATTTCTCTTGATTCTTTTAGCCGGAGGATGCCGTCTTCATTTTGTTCTTACTATATCCTGACGATTTCATTCCTTTTCGTAGTTCAAGAGGTTAATGAAGTTTTCATTTAACCTCTTCAGTTCGCTGAGTCTCTCCTAAGTTGAATAAGGTAAAAATAGCTCTTGTATTACATAGCTTTGTTTTAATAATAATTTACTCTCAGTTCATTACAGCAATAAATTGTTAAATGCAGCTTTAGATTCTCGGATTTTCAGAAAGCCGTCGATAAAGCACTTGATCAGGTGCCCCTTAAAGCTCAAATTATTATCAGTAATATCAAAGTGAGTGAGACAACTCGCTGCTAAATAGAAATACAAAGAGGAAAGCCACAGGGATCAGTGATGAGGCTCTTCTTTGCTCAAGCGTATCTCTGGTGTTGACCTTAAATCAGAAGACGTTCAAAGTAACCTTATGTTAGTGTTTGATATACTGAAATTCAGTGGGCTAATACCGCAGAGTATAACGGTCAAAAGGTACGTTCGACATCAGAAGTACTGTAGCCTTTCCTGCTTTTCTTTCCTTGGACCTTGAAATTTAGTATAGTGATTCCACAGCATCTGGCACTGATTAATTATTATTTAACAATAGATCAGTGTCAAAAGTGTCTTGCGCTGGGAACTTATCACCCTTATTGTCAAAGTACATGGAAAGAAGAACTAGGGAGGCAACAGGATTTTTGATGGTGATGATAGAGCAAGATCTCAACAGAATTAACGAATGATTATCCAGATGGCAAACGCTGCTTAATATATAACAGATGAACGCTGCCAGTAATCGGCAAACGAAGAATGATGAGAACCTACTATTAAGCCAAAAGCTAAGAGAAACACTAATGTAATAAACCTATAAGTTAAAATTTTAATATATAAAACCTTAAAAAAAAATGCCAACTGAATGCTTGGAAGTGTCAAGAGAAACTATACTGTACTGTATGTATATATCAGTTTATTTATATACTTATTTATCTGTTTATATATTTCACCGTCAGTGTAAGAGTTTGGTGTAATCATTTTTGTAATACACGATGTGTTTTAGGTTCTTAAAATCCGTCAGGACTGAGTAACCAAGTCAATGCTTTCCCTTTAATGCTCACTGATTAAACGCCGACTAAGAGGAGAAATAATGTATTTTGTTTTAAAAGTCTGCACATCAGCCCTGCGGAATATTAATTATTTCTCACTGCATTCCCAGACAGGATTAGCAGGAAGGTTTGAAGTGTGTAGTATCCATTTCATAATTTCATGTGACGAAAGAAGTATGCTCTCCTATCATTATTAAGGTCGGGGAATATGAATGAGCACTTCATCGCCTCCCAGCATACAAATCAAGGAACCGAAAGGCTATAATTGTTTTTATATATCCTAATCTAGCCTTGAGTTCTTCGCTATCATTTTCATCCTAATGTTCCTTATTCTGATGTAACTAACCCTATAGTAATCTAATCTAATGTCTGCTTTAAATTAATTATAACCAAAGACGACTTCTCTCTTGCTTCATCCTCTGCTGTCCTACTCCAACACTTCCCTACTACAACACTCCCCTCCTCTAGCCCTACGTCCTACACTCTCTTTTGATAATAACATTTCCTCCCTTACTATGGCACTACTTCCTCGATTCTAACACACACTTCCTCTTTCAACTCTCCACTCCTACTCAACCATTCCCTAAACTAGCATTCCTTCAACTACTCTAATAATCGCTCCCCTACTCTAATAGTCGCCCTTCCGTTCTAAAAATCTCTCTTCAGTAGCACTTCCGTCCCTACTTCAGCACTCTTTCCCCTACTCCAACACCTTCTCCCATACTCCAGCATCCCCATCCTGATTCCAACATCCTCTTCCCTATACACCGTCTCCTCTGCTCTGTCACTTCCTTCCCTACTACAACATTCCCTTCTCTAACACTCCGGTCCATTCTCTGATCTAACTCAAGCTCCCCTTCCCGTTCCTAACTCTTGACTAACTTGCCAGTAACTTTTTCCTAATGTAATTCACCCAAACCTTGCATTATGTACCCTTCTTCACCCCAGCCTAAGCCACACAGATGTACTATTTCCTACCTCACTCTTCTGTGCAAGCTGGCCTAACTTCCCTGCTTCTGTCATACCTTACAACTCAACCCAATCTGACAAAATCCAATCCAGCCTACCGTAACCCACTCTAATTCAACATAGCTTAAGTCAGCCTACCAAAAGACAACCAACCTCTACCCAGCCGAATCCATGTCAACCGAGTTTAACCTAACCTAGCCCAGCCTAACTAAAGATTACACAACCCAACCAAACTCAGCCTCCCATTATGTAACGTAACCTCCTTCACTCTATCATACTTTACCTGACTCATTCTAACCCAGCATAACCGGCTAACCTGACCTAACCTTAGCTAACGTGACCTATCTAAACCCAATCCAGACCAACTTCAGTGCACATACCATAACCTCCCTCACTCTGCCACACCTTACTTAACCAACGTAACCATCTCTGGGTATACAAAAACGCGGCTAAAAGTCAATAAGCTGCAAATGAAGACTGATGACGCAACGGGGTATGAAAAAATAGGAAACTTTTGGAGGGTGGCGACAGGATGAAATAATTCCATACGCATTTGAGGGCCGGAGTTGAAAATTCCCTTGTCAAGAAATATTAAAATTGTGTGGAAGATGATTTCCTAAATATGTAAATTATCGAATCAAACGACTAGCATAAAGCTTAAAAAATGTGGAGGAATATTTCATAGCTGACAAAATTCATACACTTTTAGAGAATGACTTAAAAATGCCTTTGTGAATAATGAGTAAAGCTGTCTGCGAGATGATAATCTGAATATTTAAATAGCTGAAAAAAATACATAAATATCGGTGCAGACTTTTTAAGGCCATGAGAGCTGGGCTGAATAATACATTGTGAACTAGAGGGGCACTTAGTGGAGCGCATCTCTCCGACAAGGGCAACGTAATATCCAGACCACTCTTCATTATGGTTTAGGTTTTCTAATCACTTATAAGGGTTTCCCAAAAAATGTTTTCCGGATCAAGAATCTATAATACGATCCGGATCGGTTCCAAAAGTTGTTCGATTGTTCCCTGGGACATGGGCAGTCGACTCACCAAATTTTATACTAATCTCTGTTTTTAGTTTTTGAGTAACCTTGCTAACAGGCAAACAAACAAACAAACAGGGGTGAAAACATACTTTCCTTGTTGGAGAGAATGATGACACTTGGAGAATTTGCGGACTATATATTTTATAGATAGATAGATTGATTGATAAATGATAGATAGATAGATAGATACGAATAGATAGATAGACATAGATTGACTGACTAATTGATTGATTGGCAGATAGATAGATAGGTAGATTGATAGATAGATAATGTGTTCATGCACTGAGGAGAGGACGCTCCGTAGCACCTTTGAATGACTTAATCTGCATATTATATTTGGCACGTGGAGAGAAAGGAGAATGAGTGACTCACAAAATGGTGTATGTGAGGTGGATGGGGAGACCAAGGATGAAATGCAGGTATGGAGTGTAGAGTATATGAGAGAAGGGCTTGCGAGTTGGAGGAAGAGCAGCTAAATGGCACAGGACAGGCCGACGTGGGGACGATTTATTTGTAGTCACCTCTTACTGAATTAAGTCGTCTGACAAAAAATAGGTGGACGGATAGATTTTTTTTTTTTTTATGTGTATATCCAACCAGATAACACAATTTACCCTTAAGTCTTGAAGGTTAGGAGAGAATTATCTTGCCTCGCTTTTATTCGTTGCCAGTATACATGTCATAGCTGAATTTTGTACCACCCCTGCGTAGAATGAGTAATATTGTGTGGATGATGAAAACTGGAATATGTAAAAAGCAGAATCGAGGCTCAAAAACGAAATTGTAAAATGTCGAGAGTGAATTTTCGATATTGGCTGCAAAATTATATACCACTGGAGAGTTTGAATTTTATCCCCTCCCTGCGATACCGCTATAATTATTTTGTTCATTTTACTATCAGACGGTTTATATATCTTATGGAAGACCTCTCGTAGTGAAGGGGCTGGTGAGTATACACGAAGGTTGTCATTACATCACAAGAGGTACGAGTATTGCCCTAAGCAGAAGTGAATTATCAGGATCTGACATAAATAGGATAGAATGCGTCGCCATACTGAAGGGGTAAAAATGTCCATGCATAGAATTATCTGCATTCCGTGTAAGATATATACTGGATTTTGTGAAAAGGTGGCTCAAAATATTAATCAAAGTCGTCGGATGATCGAGATATTTTCCAGTTGGTGACGTGCAGATTGATTTCGATTTCGTGTAAAATATATACAGAAATATATAGATAGCCCACAAGAGCCCCAAGCTTCAGGCTCTAAATCACCAAGAGAACTTTTCGGAAATGACTTTGTATGTACCATGGGTCACAAAAGTATCGGTGCAGTGGGGGTCCGATGCCTACCGAAAACATTTGAACAACTGCTGACATTGCCATCGTCTCACTGTGTATGAAAAATGTATGTTTAAATAAACATAACATTTGCTATATGTTTGCAGGAGGATACAGCTAGTTGGCGATATATGATACCTCCGGACGTCAGGGCTACCAACATTTGGTAGGTCGCACACTAATATTTCAGTGACCTTCGTTCTGTGGTCCCAAATGTTTCACATATATTGTACAGCGATACTTTTGTGACCCATAGTACAAGATATAGTGGAATACCAGAACTGCCGACAAATTCACAACTCAGAAATGACAAAATGGATTTATTAGAACTAACAGTATTCTACAATATACCCATTTAAGAATGAGTTGAACTTTGAAATATTCCTTGCTCAGAATTATTACGATTACTTTCCAGATATGGAACATAGTGAGAAAATAAACGAGGGAAAAAAAAACGTACAGTCATCGGGGATTTTGCGTAATTATCTTGGTATTTTGCAGTGTACCCGCATATATAAAATTTAGTGTTATTAGCATTTCTTCAAGATATATACCGTCATAAGTGAACAAAATCATGAGAGTGAAAAGGTAGCTTTCCGAATTTACCCAATATTCTCCAGCATACCTATATTGAAAGAAAATCGATTGAAATTTATCATGACTGTTTTCAAGACACTTGTAACTTAGAGAACTGCCTGTAATTCCAAAAATCCCAAAAAGTCAGTAGGGATTTTTCGGGATTGACTTGAAACTTCGAAACCGGATGTTACAATAGGATCCTGAAGTGCTGGCTGTTGGCAAACTTTGGGGGGGCTTGGGAAAGGATTATGTGAGATCCGGGACAAAGCGCGGGAGATTGTGCCGGGGCCTATCACAGATGATTGGGAGGCGGGTGTGGGGGAGTGGGTGGGTGGGAAGGCAGGGATTGGGTTGTGTATTGCGGTGGTAGTGCATGACAGTGGGCAGGGATGGGAGGGGAAGTGGTTGGAAAGGAGGGCAGAGGTTGGGTTGTGTATTGCGGTGGCAGTGTATGGTACTGGGTAGGAGGGAGGGACTGGGTTGTGTATTGCTGTGGTAGTGTATGGTATTGGATAGGAGGGAGAGACTGGGATGTGTATTACAGTGGCAATGTATGGTATTGGGTAGGAGGGAGAGGTTGGGTTGTGTATTGCAGTGGTAGTGTATGGTGTTGGCTAGGAGGGAGGGATTGGGTTGTATATTGCTGTGGTAGTGTATAGTATTGGGTGTGAGGGAGAGATGGGGTTGCATATTATAGTGGTAGTGTATGGTACTGGGCAGGAGAGAGGGCTTGGGTTGTGTATTGCTGTTCTAGTGTATGGTACTGGGTAGGAGGGAGGGACTGGGATGTGTATTACTGTGGTAGTGTATGGTATTGGGTGGGTCTGGGATATATATTGCAGTGGCAGTGTATTGTATTGGGTAAGAGGGAGGGACTGGGTTGCGTATTGTCGTGGTAGTTTACAGCTGTATTATAGTTAACGTACTTTTAATATACATCTAGTCAGCATTTCTGGAAGGATAAGCATCACTTACTGAAAATCAAATACTTAAAGTAACCCTTCGCTGGTGAGAGGTGTCTTTGGAGAGAATATTCGTTTTCGTTAGTCAGAGAAAATTCATAAGTCGTCATCCGTCTTTTATGTGATAACGAAAAGTTTTTAAGTGCACTACAAGGCTGTTTATCTTTTCTTAAGGTTAGTTGTAAACAGTGCTTGAAGTAGAATGAAGATGGATTGGGCTGTGCGTTACGGCAAATCACATGCACCCGTAAGGATCGGGGTAGCCAGTTATCGTCCTGCTTCTGAATGTTTGCAGGCCTCTTTTTTGTTATGTTTGATTTGTTCATCTCCGTTAGCTGTTGTCCTGTCGCTTTAGTCTGTTGTCAGTATAGTGTTTACTTGTATTTTTCCATCCGGGTGTTCCGTTCGTCTCTGTGTATTTTATATCAGTTTGTTACTTCTGTGTCTGTCTGTTGTTGTTTTTCTGTACGTTCTCTCCTCTGTTTGTTCTGTCTTTCTCCGTTTATTCTAGCCATCTTCGTTTACTCGGTGCGTTTTAGTGATATCCGAGCATTCGCCTTGGCTTTTGCATTCGCATTCCCAAATATTCGCATATTTTTCGATATTCGCATTCGCATTTGCATTCGCATGTTGTCATGCGAGTATTTTGCGAAGAATAATGTAACTTTAATTATAAAGCTTATATAAAATCAAATGTAGTTAAAAGCATGGGTTGAACGAGAGTTCTAGGCTAGCGTTGCCAACCAAGCAGCTGAGCCAAGCTAGTTAGGGTTGCCTGCTGCATCATGCAGTGTTGCCAGATTCCCAGAAAAGTCTGGATTTCTCCAGATTCTTTACCTAATGACAGATTTTCAGAATTTCTCATTAAAAAGTGGGTAATCTCGAGATTATTAGCTCATAACCAGAAAAAGTACTCCAACTCATGAATTTCTGAGAGAGAGAGAGAGAGAGAGAGAGAGAGAGAGAGAGAGAGAGAGAGAGAGAGAGAGAGAGAGAGCCTGTCTGATCTGTTCTGGGTCCGTTCGAAGTTCGTCCAGGACGAGTCTGATATCCGCGGGGGATGCATGTAAGAGTTGGGTCCTCGTCCCGCATCGTGATAACATAGAAAATCAACAGAAAATTGTTCATTCAGTTTTCCATGGCTGAAACTCTTACAACGAAATTTATTCGTAATATTCATATATATATATATATATATATATATATATATATATATATATATATATATATATATATATATATATATAACTCACGCTTCTGTCATCAAACAGACTATTCGCATTCGCATTCGTATTCGCAAATATTGAAAATGCTTAATAGCATTCGTATTCGCATTTGCGAATGTTGAAAACATACATTCGGACCATCACTAATGCATATTCGTTTGTTTTGTCCATTACTGTCATTGCTCTCCCTTTAGATTTATTTTGTGTATTTCCGTTACCTGTATCAATTTCAGTTTGTTCTCAATTTCTTTTTCTCTGCATATCCGTTTGTTCTGTCCACCTATTTGTTTCCCTCTGTTCTGCCCATTTCTGTTTGTTCGCTTCGTCTTCGTGTGTTCTCTCTTTTTTCCCTTTTTTTTTTCCACCGCACTTTCGACCATCTCCGTTTGTTTAACATCTCGTTGTTTACTGTGTTCATCTTCGTTTATTTTAATTCTGTTTGTTCTGCTTGGCTTCGTTTGTTCTCGTCAGCACATTTTGTCCACTCCCTCTCCGTTTGCCTTGTCAACCATTATTAGCTCTGTTCGTCATCCTTTATTGTTCTTGTTTCTGTACGTTGTTCTGTCTTTCTGTTTCATCTGGCTTCGGTTTTCTCTCTTCATCAAGGTTGTCTTGTCCATCTCGTTTTGTTCCGTCCATCAGCATTATCTTCTATTCGTCTCCGTTTATTGTTCGTGTTTGTATACCATCCTTTCTGTCCGTGTTTGTTTGTTCTGCCTCCATTTGTTCTTTCGTATGTCCTTACTGTCCTTGTCTCAGTACGTTTTGCTTATGCTTTTTCTCTGTCCTCAGGTATGAATAACTGTCGCATTCTCCTTATAATATCCGTCTGTTTGTCTGTCCTTCTTTATTTGTTCAGTCCGTCTCCATCTGTTCCTCGCCTTCGTGTGTGTGTGTGTGTGTGTGTGTATGTGTGTGTCCTGGGCCCGTGTGAGTCAGTTTAGTTCCCCTCCCTTGACACCAGAGGGCATTACTCACCCACACTGTCGCAATATGGACGGAGGAGAGGGGGCGCATACGTGGGGGAAGAGGGAGGAGGGGAGGAGAGAACTTGGGTTAGGGAAGGAGAAAGGGGAAAATCAGGGAGAAGGAAAATGGGAGCGGAACAAGGATATAAACGCGGAGGTAGGAGTAAGGAGAATGAGGAGAGCTAGGGGAATGTAAAGGAGAAAGAGGGAAGTTCGAAGTGTGGGAGAGGAGAGGAAGTTGGAATGAACAGAGGTGGAGGAAGGTAAGCGATAAGGAGATGGGAAAAAGTGGAAAAGTGGAGAGTTCTAAGGCAAAGGAGAGAGAGAGAGAGAGGAAACGGGGGGGGGGGGAGCTGGGGTAAAGAGAGAGAAGGCGGGGGGGGGGGGAGTTCTGAGGCAAGAAGGAGGAGGGACGCGGGAAGGTTAAGAAGCCGGAAGTCTCAAGAGCCAGTGGGGAGGATGGGTACCGGTGAGGAGGAAGGGGGAAATAGTGGGAGAGATGCTGCTGGAAGAGGGAGGTGGGAGATATGGGTTACTGGAGGAGAGAGAGAGAGAGAGTGAGAGATCTGAAGAAGACAGAAGAAGGGGTGACAATAAGAAAGGAAGTGACAGCATGGAGGGGAGCAAGAAAAGAGAGAGAGGGAGAGAGAGGAAACGGAAAAAGAAACTGAAGTGGGAGGGTGGGGGTTAACAGTTAAACTTCACTCAACCCCACTGGTGGCTCCTGTGTCATACATTTTTCTCTCACACCAAAAAGGAACAAAAATAGACAGGGAAAGAAAAACAATAAAAAAGATCTTTTGTACCCTCCAAATTCTCTTTGTCTTACTTCTGTTTGCACTCGTTGGTACACTCACGCATGCGTCTTTTTCTGAACTCACACCCAGCTGTGTCACCGTCATGTATTGTCAGTCTTGTTTTAGAACTTTGGGTATTCCCTCTTGTAGCTACTGTATATTAACTTTCGATTTCCAGATCTATTTCATCTTAACCATTATATAATTCACATCAGACTCCACTTTCGGAATGTCACAGTAAATATTTGATCCTCCGTCGGAAGCTATCACCTCTGGCTTTCCTTCATCTATTTTTCGATGAGTGTGCTGTGGAACGTTTAAAGGTTGTGGAGCGACAATTGTTGATTGGTTAGTAAGACTGTTGAATGTGTGTTTTGTGAGCGGTATTGTGCCGATTGACTAGGCAAGTGCATGTGTGGTTCCGTTGTATGAAGGTAAGAGTGATAAGTATGAATGTACTAGTTTTAGGGGTATAAGTCTATTGAGTGTTGAAAATAAGGTGTATGGTAGACTGTTGATTAAGAGAGTTAGAGTACAGAGGGAGTGATTGGTGGTGAGCAGCGTGGTTTTAGGAGAGGGAGGATGTGCGTGGATCAGCTGTTCACTGTGAGATAGGTGTGTGAAAAGTGTTTGGCGAAAGGCAAGGATGTGCATTGAGCGTTCATGGATTTAGAGAATGCGTATGATAGAATTGATAGGGAGGCTTTGTGGACTGTTTTGCGATTGTATGGATTAGGTGGTAGGTTGTTGAAAGGAGTGAAAAGTTTTTATGTCAATAGTAGAGCGTGTGTAAGAGTGGGGAATACTGTGAGTGACTGGTTTCCCGTGAGAGTGGGGCTGCGGCAGAGATGTGTATTGTCGCTTTGGTTGTTTAATATTTATATGGATGATGTTGTAACAGAAGTGAATTCGAGAATGTTAGGTAGAGGTTTGAGTCTGGTGAATACTGATTGTAGAGAGTGGAATCTTAGTCAGCTGCTGTTTGCAAATGATACTGCACTGGTGGCTGACTCGGAGGAGAGATTGAGACTGCTGGTAGAGGAGTCTGAAAGAGTGAGGAGGAAATTGAGAGTGAATGAGAATAATAGTAAAGTGATGAAGTGTACGAGGGTGGTGCATGGTAGGAGGATGAACGTAGCTTTTGAATGGTGAATTGCTTGAGGAGGTAGAATGTTTTAAGTATTTAGGATCACATGTTGCTGTGGATGGAAGAATAGATGTTAGAGGAGAAGTTTATAAAGAATGAGTAGGAAAGATGCTGGGAGGAATGATACAAGTGTTTATATGTCTTTCGCTTAAAATGGATGTAAAAAGCAGGCTGTATGAATGAGTGGTGGTACCGACTGCGTTATATGGGGCTGAAACAAGGAATATGGGAGAAGCTGAGAGGAAGAGATTAAATGTAATGGAGATGAGATGTTTGAGGAGTATGTGTGGAGTGATGCGTATGGATCGAGTGAGAAGTGATGAAGTGCGAAGAACTGGAGTTATGCAAAAGATGGCTGATCGAGTTGAGCAGAAAGTGTTGCGGTGGTTTGGGCATAAGGGTAAAATGGATGAAGAGCAATTGGTGAGCAAGATAACTGGATCTCATGTGAGAGGTGCATGGCTGAGAGGAAGGGCATGAATAAGATGGATGGACAGTGTGAAAAGATCGTTAGATGCGAGAGGGATGTCTGTAGAACAAGGAAGAGTGGTTGCGCGTGATAGGGATTAATAGAGAGAAATTGTGTTTGCATAAATGGTGATGCGGCCCAGATGGGAAGTTCTCCCGCTTCTGGTCATATCAGTTGATCGGGTCAAGTGCATTGAAGGATTTGGGGCCATTATGATGTGGCATGGGTAAACCAGCTCTGCTGTCGGGCCCTGTTTCGGATATCACTGAATTGCACTGCGCAGTTGACCCTCGTGTGGTGTGGTTTGTTGAGGAGCCATCCCTTCTTCCCACAGAGGCAAAGATACGAGTGAATGTGTGTGTGCGGACGAGTATTTTGGTGAGTGTGTCGCGCTATTTTGGCTATCCCCCGTTAGCGGGGAAACGGCATAGGTATATAGATTGATAGATTTTTTTTTTACGCTGGAGCTTCTCTGCCAATGGCCCTGTCACCAATGTTTCCTTCGGGGCAGAGGTGCTTCATCCCTGTAAACTTTTAACGAATTTGACAAAGCCTCATAGTAGTTTCCTCAGACTTTTACATTTTCTAAATTCTTGTGTTTGTTTAGGTTAATCTTGAAAAACAAGTGTTTCATTCCCTCAGAATGACAGGTTTTCTTAGACTGTGTCCACAGTAAACTCTTGCTGGCGTGGGTTGGAGTACTCCATCACCGTAACACATAGAAACTCACCCGCACCCGCCCACATCCAGTGGGGTCACTTGTGTGGGTTACAGTGATGGAGAATTTCACCCACACCCGCCCAAGAGAGCAAGCATTTTGTGTGGACGCGACCTTAGTCTTGTCCACTGACCTTTGTGCAATCGACAGGCATAAATCTAAGCCCTCTTTATCCTAGGCTTTGTGTTATTTGCAGAAGGAAGGCAACGAGAGGTTCCGCATTTTGCCATCCACGCCTCGAACCCTCCACTGAACTCTCTCACCTTCCGTGCTATCCGCGTATAACCAGTATGACTTACATCCTCTCTCCACCCTTCAATTTACACCTTACTCTCTAAAACCTGCCCGTGATTTTCTATACATGCTCATAATTGCACACTAAATCATATATTTGCCTTTGTTCACCATATTAAGGTTTCGTTTCCTCTCTATCTGGTTGTTGACTTTTTCTGACCTTTTTCGCCTTGTCTTATTTAGGAAGAGATTTATGCTCTTTCAGTTGTATGTTAACCCAGCTTGCTTTTTTCCTTAGCCTTAGTCTTTTAAGTTTTGAATGCTTTCAATCCTACCGTGGCATATATTTTTCTTAATGTATGCCATGAGGAAAGGCGGCTTGGATTGGCTAGGGGAGGTAAAGATGAGTGATGATAGAGCAGTTTTTTTTTTTTTTTTCCCGGCCATCCTGCATGAACTCTGGAATTAGGCGTCTGACTTGAGGTCGACATAAAGTAGCTCTCTGAAATTAGGTGTCTGGCAAGAGAAAGCTTGGAAGTTTCACCAAAACATTCAGTCTTATTCTCTCCGTTTAGTACAGCAAAAACTACATTCTTGTATGTCTCCTGAACTGCCCTCCCTTCTCTTGCATTTACCTGCACTTCTCAGCAGTATTGCTATCATTCTTCAACAAAATCCGACATAATCGATATGTTCTGTCTGTTCATTCGTCCGCATGTTCTGACTAACCTTACTCATAGTGTTTATCATTCAACATTATATTCCAGCTTATCTTTCTATTCTGCGTCCTCCATTCTTCAGCATAATCGTTCCATCCCTTTCTGTTCGTGTACATCAACATTCAGCTTATTCCTACTAACACTATCCATTCTTCATCCTTACACATCATCCCTCACCTTCTAATTGGCCTGATCCATTTTCCATCTGTATGCAATATTCTTCGCCTTTTGTTAACAAGCTCTATTCATTCTACCTCTAGCAGTCTTCATCATATCCCACCTGTCTGTCAATACTCCATCCCTGTTTATCACTCGTCAACTTCCAGCCAACCTTATCTGTTCTCCATCGCTATACATCATTCGTCATTATATTCCACCAGATTTTATCCATTCTACTACTAGCATTCTTGTTCATTTTCCAAATAACCCTTTAAATTCTACTTCTTGTATTTTTTAGCATATTCCCTCTCTTTTCATCATTCTTCCATCTAACCCTATCCACTCACCCCTTGCATATTTCATCATCCACAGACTAGCCCATCTCAATTAATCATTCTTCAGTATCTCTATTTATCATTCTTCAACATATTCCAACACATCCTATCCCTTCTCCATTTTCTTCGGTGTTGCTCCTAAGACCCCGCTCCAACACTATCATTTTTTAAAGATGACAAGGATGGCTTAAATACTTTTCCCTGGCTCTCCTGGCTCGGCAAAAATATTACAAACCCCAGGAAAATATATTAGGACACCGTGTGGGTACGTTTTATAAGTACGGTACAGTCCGGATTCAGAAACAAACTTTGTGTACATTTCAACCGGAGAACATTTTTTATAAGTTCTAGCTAATTTCAGATATTCATTTTTCTTTGCTTTTCTGAGATTTTTGGAGCTCAGTGGATAGAGAGGTAGATATAGCCTTCGTTAATCCTTTCAGCACAAGACGTGTTTTTTTTTTTTTTTTTCCCGTTGACTAAAAACACCTGAATTGGGCAAGAGTAAATGAGAACAGGATGGGAGTCGTGGAGTAACTTGTCATTAATTTGCAATCCAAGTTTTTGCAGGAAGGAAAAAGGGAAGGAGAGTCAGAATTCGTTTAGGGCTTAGATTTACAAACAGTTACAACAGTTTCCTGTCGTAAAACTAACATTTATATTTACATGAAATTGGTAGGAAGAGGGGCAAATATTACCATGCCTCTTATTCTTCTTGTAAAAAGTAATCTTAACTATGAATTTGACTTCGGATCTCGGCAGTAGTTTTGAAGAGAGTATAATCTTGTCGAGTATACTTGGTATCCACAGTTCCAAGACTGTAAACTCCTTTCCATTATTAGTTGCTTTTGCTTACGCTGTCTGCATTGAGGAAACCAACTCATGCCTTAACTTTTTGCCTGGTAATGCAATCGCATGACTTTACAGTCGTCTAGCGGTTCTCAACATAAGGTGCCTAAGTGTGCCTACGCTAGGAATGAGGTTAACGATGTAGATTTGTAATATTGACTAGTAGCAGTTTCTCGTGGCTTAGTAAAATCGTCTGCTAGCATCCACAATAAGATATTTAAGTGCGTTATACAAGCATTAATCCCTTCGATAACAGATTTTTTTTTTTAGCTTAATGTAATCATCTGGCCGTACTGAGAATTGCATACCAAAGTCGTTAGCGCAATAAAGGGGTTAATACAGTAGAATGCATGTCTGACCTCTTCACTGCCATGCTTGATGAAATCGTCTAGCGGTAGCAAAAATTAAATGCAGAAATCTTCGTCGCATCGAAGGGGTTAAGGGTCGAGTCCCCAGAATGCTTGCTGGGAACGAATTCAGTCCTCACTGGCTGTCTCAAAAGCTGGAGGAGAATGGCGGGGGAAAAATAAGCCTTTTGTTCCAACTCCCAACTTCTGGGTCCCATTTTCTCTCCATTTCCCATTTTCTCGGACACAACAACCCAAGACTTCCCCATCATCCTTCACCCAAACGCAATTTCCCTTCAATTCTCTATCTCTCGACCTCGCCTTCTCACAACACGACACCCTCCTCCTCATACTCCGTCATAAGCTGCACCTGATACCGTCGCTTCGCCCAGACTGAAAAAAGAAAATTAGGCTGATTTTATACTTTTACCTTGAGAAATTGGAATGCGTTAAAGGTGGCGCAACTTAGTTTCCTCCCCGGAGATGTGAAGGAAGAGAGGAAGTGTCGGGGTCCCTCCAAGAGTGCCCTTGTTACATTGCGTTGTTCGCATAATAAAATGTTTTATGTACTCTGTCATTCAGTATAGAATATAACACCTTTTTTGTACTTTTTGTATATCTATCTATCTATCTATATAGATAGATAGATAGATAGATAGATAGATAGATAGATAGATATAGATAGATAGATAGATAGATATAGGTAGATAGATAGATAGATAGATATGTATATAATACCCACGCACACACACACACACACACACACACACACACACACACACACACACACACACACACACACACACACACACACACACTCACTACTTGTTCATGTCCTCACGCATTCATAAAGATGCCGTTTACATTGTTGTGTAGCCTGTATATACATCAAAATTCAATATTAAATACATATATGTAAATACACTCCCGAAGATGAATATTGCTCGTCAAACATTTTTATGATTATTTGCAGACTTGGTCTTGCAGTTTTGATAAAATTTCTTATCAAGAAAACTGAGATCGAATTCATTATGCTGTATTTGCTCTCGTCGTTGAGCGACCTAACAGATCTATGGTGAAGGACGTAAGTGATGAGCTCCAACACCAGCTGAAGCACACGCCCACACGGCCGGATGATGTATCGACCACCACACCACACACCGCTCAAGGTCACCAACTGGGAAAATAAGCTGCTCACACAGTGGCTCTTTTTTTCTCTCTTTCCTCCTACCATTATCTGACAGCAGGAAAAACTGGGCAGTATCTTGCGGTAGGAGTGTGTGAGGAAGACGGCAATAGAAGGGGTGTTATAGCGAGAGCTAATGAGTACTGTACCTTTAAAATAATCACAACAGCGGTTTACCCTGCAAGTCGAAGACGCCATTTTATTGTATTCCTGCCACAACCAGACGATGTTATCTGGCTGAGGATAAAGTTTTCGAACTGGAGGGGTTAGATTATAGCTTTCCTTAATCCCTTCGTTACTGAGAGTTCTAAATTGACTACGACTTGTTTGGTGTAGCAAGAATGAAACGTCCTTAGTGTGCAGAGGTTTATATGGTTGGAACATGTTGTTGTTGTGAGATTTTCCCACCTGACATAAAGTCAGAGTGGGAGCGGGCCTGTGGACCCGCCAGGGAAAAAACTGCAGGTGGAAAGCAGGGGACTAGCTGGAGCTAGTCTTGACGTTGTGATGTTTTAATATAGCTCGGACGACGTAGTCAAGGATGGCTACGTCGTCGGCGTGAGTCTGACTCGTGGCAAGAAGGCAGTCAGCGTGGCGGTCGTGAAACTGCTAGGTTGGAACAGAGATAGCACGGGTATATATTTTAATCTGATATGTACCTTTAAGACAATCACATACAGATGTGCTCAGTACTCTCCTTTTTCTCGTCTGGAACAGTGAACACTGTGTTAGGCATTACGGCTATAGCAGGGATAGTTTACGCGAAAGCATTTATAAGTAATTCTGAAAAAAAAAAAATCTTTATCATCATCGTGTCGAAACAAGATGAGATCGTATTAAGCTAAACACCGCAGTCAGTATGCTGGAACTGGAATTATGTCGCAGACATACATTTAAAGTTGTGATCAACAGTTGCTATGCACCATCATGTTACCATGTCAAAACTAGATTGGGCTGGAATCTCGCCTCGCTAGTCAGGAATCACAAAAAGAGTAAACGAATTAAATATTTATGACCGACGGCAGCTTTATCCTTCTACTCACGTGCAGCCGCGGTCAGTAATCCTGCCACACGTCTGAGGTTCCGAGCTAAGGATGCGAGATTACAACCATCCCAACCCGATGGAATAATAGGCTACGGGTTAGTTAGGTTCTGACACAGTTTACAATGCTGTTGACTGTAATTGCACATACTGTGAACTTCGCCCTCTCCGTATGATGAACGTACTTTGGGACTTTATACAGGGCTGCAGCAGACGATTTTGTGCACCTGAGCAAATCCAGCAATACAGAAACTTAAAACTTTCCCAATTAGCTCTTTCGTTGCTATGGACACTCGTAGGTATTGTGTTTAAGCAACCGCAAGACAGTGTTTTTTAACTGAGAGATGTCCCAATAGTCAGATAGTTTATCATCATCATCATCCCAACTCAAATTTCCACCAAAGATGCTGAGTAAGACAGGATCCATAGACAAAGAAAGAGAAAGTACAGGAGTAAAAAGACAAAAACAGTAGGCACCATGCCCGGTGAAGATGGTTACACAGTCATTCACGCATCATCCAATCCTGTAAATTCCTGGCACCACCTCACTAGCAAAACAATCTGCACGTATTTTTGGTTTCTGTTTTTAAATGCGTTTCACATAGACCTATGGTACGGTCATGTCGTAGACTTTATCATACGAAATAGCTATACGGAATGGTTAATAGGAATGCATAATAACTATCTGAGAAGAACTGGACACACGCCTGAACTGAATAAGATCGTGTGACGGTAGCTAACACAAGGGGCCTAAGTTCTTTATTTTTTTCTTGAAGTTTGAAATGAATGTTTCTTGGGGAAAGCGGAAGTCTGGTATCTATACGAATAGCACAAAGGACTTAACTTCTGTGTCGGAGATAGAGAAGGCAGTGGTTAACCTTTTCATTATGAGGATGTCTGTATCATATTTTCTTGCTATCTCTGGACCATATTATTCACCTTAGGGAGACTTTCTGGTCTAGTCGGGTTACGTAAAACCATCATTGACGCCTTCAATAACAGAGCTATTAACAACGCTGAATGAATATTTTGGTGGAAGCCTAATTAAAAAAAAAAAATGCGTTATCGTACTGAAGAGATTAACAATTGTATTAGCTGTGTGGGCGAATGTCATCCGGTTAGAATGGCATTTTCATGGAAGTCATAAATTATCTGGATACGTTTGTAATTAGGCTTGGTGTTTGTACAGCCGATCAAAAAAGTGTCACGCAGGAGGAGTCCCATGATATCATGAATGATCAGTATGTACGTGTTGTGCAGAGGTGATTAATCAATTATCATGGGGATGCGCGTACAACATTACTGACTGGAATGAGTCAAGCAAAAAATATGTGGTATCCAATATGTGGTATCCACTGAAATTATATATATATATATATATATATATATATATATATATATATATATATATATATATATATATATATATATATATATATATACATATATATATATATATATATATATATATATATATATATATATATATATATATATATATATATATATATATATATTTTTCCCCCAATAGAATCGTCTGGGATTTGGTAGTAGCTATTGTCTACTGTTCCGCGCGAAGAGTACATTGATATTCCAGTCTTCCTGTTTATGCCATGTTTACATCTCTTGCCATTTAAACACGCAATAATAAACAGTGAAAAAAGAAATCGTCTCTAGCTGTAAATGGTCTTGACCAAGTGAGACCCCATACTGGTCATCCCTTACAGTACTGTGATTTTCCTATTATAGACTTGCTCTCACCAGGCGAACTTATTCAGCTAAGGGAACCGCCAGCTGTTGAGGGTGTTAATGAAGGAGATGACAAACACTCCAGTTCGAAAAATATCTCTGAGCTGAATAAAATCGTTTTAAGTTATCATGAATATAGTGAACAAAATACGTCATCGTACTGCAAGGTTTAAAGTACGTGGGATTTGTACGTTTCTTCTTGTGTGTATCTTGGGCTTGTAAATGCTCCATGAAAAATACTCACTTGCTATGAAGGCTCTTAACAAATTGATAACTTTGTTGGGTAGGCACACTCAATAGGTCAAGATCACTAACCCTTCTGTATCATGACTTTCTTTTTTTCTTTTTTCCTGTACTAGAGACATACAGTGTTATGATTCTTAAAACAAAACTCTCGTAATTAAAGGGATACTACAATATCACGGTCAATAGTCCTTTCGTACATCTGGTTTTTCGAAATGCTCAAGTGAAATTCCAACCCGCTCGATTATCACAGATTAGTTGAGCAAGGTTTCTTTCAGGTTTTGCCTTAATTACAAACCAGTGTGAAAGATTTAATTTTTCGATTGTACACTACCAGGCACTAATATCGTTCAGGTTTGTGCTCGAGCAATCTGAAACTCTTACGCGATATTCTGGAACGTTTGTCGGGCTTCTAAGTCTGCCTCAGTGGGTATCAAAAGCCACTGTTCACCGTCTCGTTATTTATCGTTATGAAGTGGATCCACTGAAATTTTCAGAACTATACATAGTCCCCCCTGATTGCATAAACGTCTCAGTAATCAAAAGGAGGTTTGTTTTCATCTGACAAAAAGTCTAAATCCCTTTCAACTCTTTTGATGGTCAAATGTAGCCAGATGGAAGGGTTGATATTATGAACAGCAACCAAGGACACTCACTGCTGCCTCATAAATAATGTTCATCCAAATTCATGCTATCACGACTTGGTATTCAAGTTGTAAGAGTACCGTAGTTGTGTCAGTTGAAAAAAAAAATCTGTCTAAAGTTCTTAACCACAATGGATTATTACTTAAGCAGTTATAGAGAGTGTTTATTACCTTTTCACTTCGAGTGAGGCGGAGCCGATGGTGCAGTGGTTAGCACATTCAGCTGGCAGCCGGTAGAGCCCAAATTCGATTCCCGGACCAGTCACCCTGTCGACCCAAGTTTGTTTCTCTCCTGTCCCTGTCACATCGACTTTTGCGGGTCGTTTTCTAGGGGAAGTTTGACTTCCTACAATGGCCATTACAGAGTCGATTGGGATATATTTAGCCATTATTCTTTTAGTTCGTATCAGTTGAATAAAATCGTCAGAAGTTTAACCGCATGAAGTACTCAAGTTTCTACCGTTGATGTGGAGAAGATTAGGGAGACCATTTTATAAAACCACTAACTACGTATGGGGTGTCCTTGCTGAATGGAATCGGCCGGAGATAACCCAGATATAATGCCCAGGTTCTGTCATCGCTGACATATATATAACTTCAATGCGGTTTCTCTGGTCTGAAGAAAATCGTCAGAAGTTAGCAAGAATATTATGTTGTACCTAAATTCTATCTCCCCCCCAAAAAAAAAATAAAAAGAAAAAAAGTTGAAACTGTTTACTTGTATATTCCTTTGAGCGTATAGGATTTGTCTGTGCTGAATAAAATACTCGAAAGTTGGCCAAAAATTTGCCTAACTTCTTCCATAGCAGTGACTTTCCTTTTTTGATGATATTTGTTTGCTAAATAAAGTACTCAGGAGATAACCAGAATATATTATGTAATGGCTGAAAACATTATTACTATTCTGAGGGAGGGTAGAAGAGACAACAGACATACTGTAGTTACCACAGATGAATCACCATCGTTTTTAGTATTCCGAGGATGGACAGAAAGGAAAAGAAGCATCATTACCATAGTCGTTAGTACCACAAGTATGTTTCGTATTCTTCGGGTAGCTGGAAGAGAAGACAGTCATTAATACCGCAAAGGTTATTAATACAAACGTTTTTAGTGCTCGTAGAGTATCTAGAAAAGAAAACAAGCATAATTACCTCAAACGATTTAACTGTTTTCATGGCAGACAAATATAATATTAACATTTCTGTAATTACCGTTATTACCAGAAACGTTCTTGGTATTTTTAAGGTAGGCAGGTGAGAAACCATTCATAATTACGACAAACATAATTACGACAAACGTTTTCAGTATTGTTTTATTAGCAAGAATAAAGAACATGCACCACTACCACAAACGTTTATGCCTTAAACGCATATAGCATTGTAAAGGTAGACAAAAGAAAACACAAGCATTATTATCTGCATAGAGCAGAAAACTAACGAGCACTGAGAAATGTTTGACTACAGTCCTTCAGCACTGCCAGACGGGCTCTACTATTTATTATTTGACCAACAATTACTCTCTCTCTCTCTCTCTGTCTCTCTCTTTGCTTATATTGCCTGTTGAACTTCTATTATTACTCCACAGTCACATGTGCTCTTATTAATTGTGCTTCCTGCTGTTCCTTGATAATTATTTTCAGGTACTAAAGTCCTGAAAAGTGCTGTTTTTACTTCGTTGTGCTGCTCATACCTGGGGGTCTAACTATATATATATATATATATATATATATATATATATATATATATATATATATATATCATCTCAGCTGTTTGTGTCCACTGCAGGACCGGCCAATCCCTTCCGAAGTGGGGACGATACAGCCAATATATCTCTACCAAGTGGCTTAGGCTGTCTAGTTGAGATTGTATGTACGATGAGAAGTGCTTGTAAGTGTAATTGTTGTGCTCGAGTGGCTTTGGATGTGTGTGTAGTCTGTGAAACAAGTGTAATCGGCCCGCTCAAGCCGACTGGGTGCAAGCATTCTTTAGTATGCGACACTGGTTCAACCACAGCACCCCTTGTGTCCGCCAATGCAGTACGTGGCCAGAAGAACGCTCCCAAAGTTTATTACCCTGGCGGGACGCGAACCCTCGTTCTTTAGTGTACGAAAACGCACAGTTTACCACTGTACCAATGAGTCTATATATATATATATATATATATATATATATATATATATATACACCTGAAATAAAATACGGAGACTAAGTATTTCTATACAAAGGCCAAATCACTTGGTAAGGACCGTAAGCTTAGTGTGGTACACATAACTGCATAACGCACATTCCCCCCCCCTCTCTCTCTCTCTCTCTCCTCGCCACCAGAACAGTGAATATTGAATGCACTCCATTAAATTCAGCTCTAAACTTGGGGGCAGGAACGGGGGATTGGGTCGCACTTAAGTTTAATCGAATGGCCTTGCCCCCTTCCCCCCTCCCCCCCGTTCCTCTAATCCCTAAACGCCCCTCAGACATAATCCAGGTATTCCCCAATCTTAACACGGGTGATTTGTGGGAGAGAGAGAGAGAGAGAGAGAGAGAGAGAGAGAGGATAGAAGGGCATACAGTAAGAAAGTGACAGCATGGAGGGAAACTAAGAGAGAGAGAGAGAGAGAGAGAGAGAGAGAGAGAGAGAGAGGTGGAGGGGGGAGATTTAGTGGCCATTAAGGAGTGGTAATAATCCGTCAGATACTGGAGGCTGTGTTTTTATTATGGCCACTGAGGGTATGTGTGTTTGTTTAGTGTTGAGAGAGGATGAAGCAGGATACTGATGATGATGATGAGGAGGAGGGTTTAATAGAAAAGAGATGATGATGAGGAGAAGGAGGATGAGGATGAGGAGAAGGAGGATGTGATAGTAACGATGATGACGATGATGGTGATGATGATGATGATACTTAACCATATTCGGTGTTTTAGTGTACAGCAAGACTAGAGAATATTCATCTCCTGCCCAGTAAGAGTATTACTATATACAGGATAATAATGATAATAAAGTAATATTTCCGCCAACATTTGTTTTTACTGGCAAGTGAGAGGAGTAAGTAAGTGGATTGACAATTATGAGAGTATTCTGATGATGATGATGATGATGATGATGATGATTGTTGTTGTTGTTGATGTTATTCCTATTACTATTTTCCCACCAAATGATATGTACTGAATGGGTACAGAGAGCAGAAAGTATTTTTGTGGACAGTAGATGTGATGTGTTGTGAATAGCCTGTGAGGATATTAACAGATGGCCAGTAAGAGCCATTGAACAGTATTATTGAACATAAATCGCCACATGATGAAAGTACACAAGTTTGATCTCTCTATAGTGCTTCTCTTCTCACTAATGTAAAGCGGAGTGTAGTCTAATAACTTCTTACCCTCACACGAGTTGTAACCACTTCGTTCTGATGACGTTCTTTTGTTCGGTATATTCTTACTACCTCCAGACGATTTTATTCAGTTCATGAGAAATCTTTTATGGCGAAAGAGCTAATGAATGTAATGTCAAACCCCTCCAGGTCGAGATACCCCTCGTCATCCCAGTATAATTGTCAGGGAGTAGCAGTAATAATATACATACTGTGTTTCTGGATAAAGTTCAGAACTTGCCTGCAGTTTTTCATATCTAGTTTTAATAATGCAGTCGATTACTCCGTCAAATTATGTGAAGTGTTATGAGCCAGTGACACCAGCATTCTCTTAATGGTCAAGAAGGGAGTATTTACCACATGCATAAAAAAAAAGTTTTCTGATTTATTCTCACTACCTCCAGACTGTTATAGCCATTTCAGGATGCCATCTCGTACTGTACAGTAGGAGCTGGGTAAGGCGATATCTAATTCTCCACAGTTGAAAAATGTTCTTTGCTGAATAAAATTGTGTGGAAGTAACAGGAATAAATATTGTGTCCTGGGGCTGTAATGGTTAGCCAGTTCAGTGGCCAGTGAGTCATTATCTGTTTAATGCTGTGTTGTGTCATGGGTGGCTAATGACTGAGTAGGTCTGTTTGTTTAATGGTCAGGAAGACAGTACTTACCTTTTAATGGAATGACGCATAATTTTTGTTGCATGCAGACTTTTATGTTCGTCTTTAGAATAACTTTTCTAATTGAAGGGATTAATGAAAGCAATATTGAACCATTCCAGTTGTAAAAGTCTTCCCTAAGAAAAAAAAAACTTGAAAAGAAAGAAAAAAAAGTCGGGAACGTGTCCAAAATAAAAATGGCATCACTATGGCGAGGAGACTAATAACATCCATTTACGGACCACCGGTAATCGGTCTCTCGTGTTCAGGGTTGAAAAGTTTTATTGTCCTGAAGCATCTCTGTATTTGAAAAATTTCTTTCATGCTTGAGCTAATTTGCTTTGCTTTTTTTTTCAAAGGTTTCCAAGTCAAACGGGCATTTTTTTTTTTCTTTTTTTGCGAGTGAGTGCCCAAGGTGAAACTGATGCTAGAGTTGAACGATTCTCTTCATTAACTCCATCAGTCTGATAACGTACTTTTCGTTACAATCTTAGTACCACCAGACGATTTTATTCAGGCTGAAAATTTTCTTCCAAACTGAATAAAATCGTCCGGAGGTGACTGCAGTGAAATGAGTAAGTCATGGGAGTGAAAGAGTTGAAGTTATTACAGTGAGAACTCTCATATCGTAAGAATGTAGGCAAAATACTGTACTACCGAGTGATGAGTCAAGGTCTTATCACTCTATCGGTATTCATGCTGTAAGCCTTTCATTACGAGATGTCTGGCTTTCACGGGAACATCATATTAGCAAAACATTCGTAGTCTGAATGAGCAGATCAAAGAGCCAGATTATCTTTACTAGTGAAATATCGTTTATATAAAAGTAAATGGTCTGTAAGGCGCGTTTCTCACTCTTCGATCTGAACAAAACAAGTGTAATTTCAATTTGTGACCTTCAATTTGTGCTATTCAAACTCAAACTTTATGCAAATCATTTTAAATACTATTTTATCTCTTACAAAATTTCATTCATTTCTGGTAAAAATATTCGTGTGTGAGGTTTGAGGGGTCTTAAAATGGAACGTCGGATACAGTGAGGGACATAACATGCAGTCAGACAAGATACTTAAAATCCATCCTAGACAATTTACCTACCAACAAAGCTCCAGGACCAGACGGAATTCCTCCAATTGTTTTGAAAAAGTGTTCCCCAGAACTTGCCTTTGTTCTAGCTAAATTATTCAGACTATGAATATGTAGTTCTTCATTCCCTAATTCATGGAAAGAAGCCAATATCCACCCAGTTCCAACGAAAGGAAGTACCTCTGACCCCTCTGATTTCAGACCAATAGCTGTCACATCTTCTTTTGGTAAAGTATTTGAAATTTTATTAATAAGTACATAGTTAAACATCTTGAATCCAACAACTTAATTAATGATAGACAACAAGGTTTTCGCCACGAAAGATTCACCATTGATCTACTCAATCTCCTGACTTATACCATCCATCAGTCAATCGACCTACATGGAGAAACTTATGCATTAGCCCTTGATATTTCTAAAGCTTTCGACAGAGTATGGCACAGTTCCCTGCTGTCCAAACTCCCTTGTTATGGACTAACGTCTTTTATTCCCTGCCTTCCTCATATCTCAGCGACTCCAAGAGTAAAAGTAGATGATGTATATTCCAATTTCCACTCAGTTAACGCTGGCGTGCCACAGGGATCAGTTCTGGCGCCAACTCTGTTCCTGGTTCATATTAATGATCTCTTATCAGTCACAGGCAACCCCATCCATTCATAAGCAGATGACTCAACACTTCATAGTTCATTCACACTAGGTCACCCATTAACAAAGTGTAATATCTCTAACTCACAACTCAGTACAGCCATCTCCATATATCAAGACTTCTCTACGATCAGTAAATGGGGACAAAACAACCTTGTCTCTTTTAATGCTAGTAAAACTAAATATATACAATTTACTAATAGACAGATATTGCCAGATTCGTATATTACCTTCAATGCTACTAATATTCCCATCCCTAAAAGTATTCAAATTCTCGGCGTCTCACTGAACAATGCCCTCAGCTGGACCTCTCATGTCAGATCAATTGCTAAAACCGCCTCAAAAAAACTTGGATTATTGTACAGAGTCCGTAACTTCTTCACTGACGAGCAGTTAGCTATAATTCATAAGAGTCATGTTTGCTGTCAGCTGGAATAATATTCACCCTTGTGGAATGGATGTGGAGAGGTTGCATTAAAACAACGGGACAAAATTCAGAACAAAGCTGCTGGAATTATTAATAACCCTGCTATCTATAATAATAAAGGCGAGTGTTTGTAGGTTTGTTATCTATAAACTCGGCTCCCTTAGGGTCTACCTCCACATATGATACATATTCTGAATCAGCATGATCCAGGGAGTGTTATGGTATATAATTTATTAGGATTAATTTTTGTTGAAAAGTTACATTAAGTATATTGGCCGAAGGCCCAATCAGCCCTCCGCAGGAGCTAGCCGTAAAAGTACTCCCGGAGGGCGGGCCTTTTTCAGCTGGTTATAAATAAACTACTTCCCCTACAAATAAGAAGGAATGTTGCCTCCCTTGCATTATTTTACAAATATTTTTATGGCAAATGCTCAGACGAGTTGCGTCCATCGTGCCACCTCCCCATGCTTTCCCTCGTGCTACACGTGCATGTGATAGCGCTCATGACTGGAAGATCACTTAACCATATTGCAGAACTTCTGCTAATCAGAATGTTTTCATTCCCCGAACTGCATCTCTCTTCCCTAGAGTTGTTTCTCTCCAAACTTCAACCTACAGCAGTTCAAGTTCAACTGTTGCAGATATTTCTTGAATGGAGGACACCAGTAATCTGGTGTATGGATTATTTTTTTTTTTTAATTCATTTGTTTTTCCTTCCTCTATTCTGTTATTAAAAAAAAAAAAAAATCTGTGCCGTGATTTGTATGACCATTCGTTCACAGTACTGAGGAGTATAATGGTGATTCTTTTTAGCCCCTGTAGCACCAGAGGTCCCTCTTAGATAAAGTTGCCTGGCTGTAGCAAAAACAGAAAAATTAAGCCTGTAGCCATTCATACTGTCTCCCTGTTACCAAATTTCCTATCCCAGAATTTATACAGGATGACATATTCTAAGGTACCTTCAAGTCTGCGTCTACCTCACTTCCTTACCTGGCTGCTTCATCTGCTGTTGATTAGTAGGTAGCACTTCATGCACATCACCTGGGACTCTTTCCTTGTGGTCTAAGGAGGAAAGTCGCAATGCTGCGGTACGATATTTTTGCAAGCTGTGTTTTTGCAATAGAAGAAGAAGAAGAAACCCAAGGCTTATATAACAATGGACAACAGTAACCCTTTCATTATGTTAATGTAATTTTATTGTTACTGGTTTCTGTACCACTTATTTCATTATAGAGTAATTTTTTGAACCAGAGGGATTAGAGAAAGAATACTAATATCCTAGTATCATGTGGCTTTCATTTCGTGAACTAAGCTTCAATTAACATCAAGATTAAATATTTAAAGACGTACTCGGGATGAGGTTACTGATAGTTTAAACAAGAGCCCAAGGTTGGAACCCTGAAAAAAAAAGTTGCCTTTCCAGAAAAGAATAAATACCGTAAATTAGATAAAATAAAAACCATTTGTAGTATAAACCCCTAAGGCAGCGTTGTCAGAGGATCGTACTGAAAAGCTCTACTAAGCTTAAGTTGTATAAAAAATTGTCTGTATATACTGTACGGTTGCTTTCACCTTAACGCCATCAAACACTCCACGGCCAAACTCGAGTGAATATTAAAAAGGAAAGAATGCGAAAAACATAAGTTTTGATAACAGTAAAGTACCATAGAGACGTTTATCTTTATAGAAAATATTTAGGATCCTTCAGTCATAACCCCCAGAGGAAGGTCGAGTAATGTAGGTCTAGATGTAGATGAATATTTTGTACAGTGCTCCTTTGAAGCTAGAGGAAAACTGAACAAAAAACGGGAACTAATTCTAGCTTCATACTCTCGCTGGTATGAGCTATGAATATTAATATCGCGATTATTTTTTTTATTGCCTTTACTTTAGAGGAGGATGCGAAGTGCTGTACGTAGGATTATTTTTACATCCTTCGTTCATGAAAGTCATTGATCTTCTTCTTCTTCTTCTTCTTCCTCCTCCTCCTCCTCCTCCTCCTCCTCCTCCTCCTCCTCCTCCTCCTCCTCCTCCTCCTTTTTCTTCGTCTTCGTCTTCTACATATTATTATTATTATTATTATTATTATTATTTATTATTTTTATTAATATTATTATTATTATTATTATTTGAGAGGAGCATGTGGTGTCACATGGAGAGGCAGATTGACAAATTAGGAAGTGAAGGGTCGTTGTGGTGTGGATGTGGATGCCATAGGAAGCTTTAGGAAAAACACATTGAGGTTGTTTGGCCATGTGCAGAGGATGGAGAGTGAGAGACTAACGAAGAGAGTGTATGTGAGTGAGGTGGAAGGGGGGAGAGGGAGTGGGAGGCCAAGGATGAGATGGAGGGATGGAGTGGATAAGTATATATGAGAGAGTGGGGTGTGAGCTGGAAGCAGGGCAGTGAAATGGCGAGGGACAGGGCGACGTGGAGACGATTTGTTTGTGGCCGCCCCTTACGGGATTGGGGCGTCTGGTAGTAGTAGATAGATTATTATTATTATTATTATTATTATTATTATTATTTTATTTTATTATTATTATTATTATTATTATTATTATTATTTTATTATTATTATTATTATTTTATTATTATTATTATTATTATTATTATTATTATTATTATTATTATTATTATTATTATTAGCAGCAGCAGCAGCAGAAGAAGAAGATCATTTTATTTAGTATATATGAACTCTCTAGCAATGAATAGGCTGTTAGCTAACCATCCAGTTCGAAATGTGTTTTTTGAGCTAGACAAAGTCGTCACGAGATTTTTCAAAAGTAGAGTATACATGGAAATAAACAAGGGGAAAAAAATGAAGTCTCGAGCTGGTGCTATTAATCCCTGAGCCGGTGATTTATTAACTGTTTTATTTATTTTCTTGTCTTCTTCAGATGATTTTATTCAGCTCAGGGAAGGAAATCAAGTCGTGAATCGGGTCAGTGGCGACACTTTTTCCAACCCCGTTACAACAGATAGTATATCGAAAGCAAAAAAAGAAAATCACTTGCTGGTATATCAAAAAAAAGAAAAAAAAGAAAGAAAAGAAAAGCCACAATAAAATATACTTCACATGAGTCAAAGCGGTAAGTACACCAAGAGAAAAGCTTAATCCGAACTATTTCACACCTTTTATACAACGACTCTTCTTTGTAGTTTATTATGAATGTTGGCGAACTTTATTTTCTTTATATATAGCCTGAGTAAGCCCCTTTGTTGAGCAGAGCTCATGAAGGCTGTATTTAAGTCCCCGAGTACGGATAGAATCGTGAGAGTATATAGCAAGAATATCATAAACAAGACATCTTGTCAATTGTCTGAGTAAATGACAAAACAAAAAGAGCATGTGCTAATTGCCATTTGAATTTCACATATTAAAAATGATGTTTTGAGTTTTATAGTATATACATAAGACAAGGACAAGTTCCCCTTTTTTCATTTATTATTATTATTATTATTATTATTATTATTATTATTATTATTATTATTATTATTATGTAAGCATGTCTTTATTTATTTACTTGTTTGCTTGAAGTGAGTGCATTCTAATGACATCACTGCGTGAGGTTTCCCCCAAGCTGAATAAAATCGTTGGTAAGAAATGGATCCATAAGACGTACTTGTATTGAATACAGTAACCCATTCCCTCCGATAAAGTATTTTGCCTTTTATTCTTGCGTCGACATGAACTCATTATACGTGCACGTTGAAGTGCTCTCTCTCTCTCTCTCTCTCTCTCTCTCTCTCTCTCTCTCACACACACACACACACACACACACACACACACACACACACACACACAGAGTTTTACTCTAGTTTGGACTAAACATGGTAGATTGGGTTAACAGTGAGATAAGACGAATTGTTTTAATTTTGAAAACAGTCGATCAGTGGCCAGGGAAACAGGGCAAAGTCAGATGTTTAGCCCCGTGATTCAAACAATTTTATTCGATTTCAACCAGAGTTAATGGGAGGACTGAGGGTCAACCAACGATGTAATGGTTCTAGTTTGAGAGCAATAGGATGTAGGTTAATGTAACAGGGAAAGGTCAAACGCTCGGCCCTCTGACATATTGTAAGTGTCAAGTGTTGGCCTCTTGGGTGCTTCTTCTTCTTCCTCTTCTTCATCTTAGAAAGATTTTTCGAATTGAAGGGGTTGTGTGGCTTCCATTAACACATTCACTTCTATACCCTTTTCACTCTAGCTTGACCTAAAAGCACCGTCTCTCTTTCTTCAGTACTCAGTTATAAGAATTAAGGAATAAACGCTAGAATACACTGCTGGTCGTGAAGAGATGCTGTGCTGTCTTGTTCAGCCATTAAACTATGTGAAATACTTTGCAAAAGGAAAAAAAATATTAGCTAAGATAAGCTGAAAGGCCTATAGAGCTATCCCGTAAGTTAAATAAAATCAAATAAAAAAAAAGAAAATACGTCTTGGGATTGAAGGAGTTCTTTGAGATTACTGCTAACCGGCGAACAGGAAACGTCTCCCCAAAACTGAGCAAAATCGTCTGAATGTAGTAACAAGAAGGTAAAAGAACTATTGAACCCATCCGTAATACCCTTTTGTTTTTCATCCTAACTGTTTTTCTTCTTTATTTTTCGTTTTTATTTTCATCCATCCGAAACGCAGGTTGAAACTGATGCCGTATTTACGAGGGAGCTGTTTACCCAGTGTAGTGAATCTGTTATGGTTTAGGGGAATTAGTGTGTATATACCAGCAAAAACAACTTAATTGCTTGTTGAATATGTGTGTGTGATGCTGTGTACGGGAGGGGCTCAAGTGTGTGTGTGTGTGTGTGTGTGTGTGTGTGTGTGTGTGTGTGTGTGTGTGTGTGTGTGTGTGTGTGTGTGTGTGTACGACGTGTCCCTTTACATAAAAATATATACATATTGTTTTATTCTACTTGGGAATACAAACATTTGATTTTCTTATACTGTTATCATGTCTTTTCCTCACCCCAGTCTCGGTCTTGTGCATATATGTATCTAGTTAGGAATACAGGACCCTCTCTCCCTACCCCTCTTCACATGCAGCCCTACTTAAAACCATCTCTCTCTCTCTCTCTCTCTCTCTCTCTCTCTCTCTCTCTCTCTCTCTCTCTCTCTCTCTCTCCACCATCAACGCCTTCAATCACAGCCGGCACCACTCGCCTCTCCCACATTCCATTTAGTTCCCCTCCACTACACTCCTCTTACACTCCCACCCCCAACCACTCTCACACCCACCGCTCTCCGCTCTATTGCTGCCATCCACGACACCCCACCATTTCCAGTTTCCTCCCTCTCTCTTCTCCTCTCTTCTCTCCATGACTGGTTCTTTCCGTTCTCTCTCTCTCTCTCTCTCTCTCTCTCTCTCTCTCTCTCTCTCTCTCTCTCTCTCTCTCTCTCTCTCTCTCTCTCTCTCTCTCTCTCTCTCTTTTCCGCTTTCTTGCTATCCATACTGTTCATCCACACGTGTTCTAGGTATACATAACACGGGGTTCAGTGAGACTTGCAAAACTCATAATGTAATCGCTGTTCATTTGCTGTTTCCAGTTTTCCCCTCTCTTTCTTCTCCTCGATGATTAACTTCCTCTTCTTTTCCTATTTAGTGGGAGTAGCACAACCTTTAAATATATTCTTTTCCGGATCTAGTTTCCTCCTCTTCTCTTCTCCTCGACGGATTCTTATCGCACTCTCTCTGCCTATTCCGGCTGTCTAAACAAGCACGAGAGGGACACGGTAATGTAGCATAGCTAAAAGATTTTGTCCTCTCCTCCACTTCCAACCCCCCCCCCTTCTCTTCTCTCCTATGTTGGACGCTTTGTACACACTCTTTCTGTCCTATCTTTTCATAACACCGAGTTCATCTGGTGTGCTCCAACGCTAGTGGGTTTGTTCTAATCCGAGAAAGATCCCTAACCACTTTCAACTCAGTTGATGGTCAAGTATTATCAGACTGAAGGGTTGATTTGCTGAGTAACCAAGATAACCCATTCTTACCTCATATCTAAGGCTAATTGATTTTTATACGGTCGTGACTTCACTATTTACGTCGAGGGAGTGGTCCAGTTCCGTCAGGTGAAACAGACAATCATGCAGCTGGTTAAGTCTCCTCACACTCTCTACCTGTCACAGCTGTCCATAACACGGGGTTCTTCCAGTGTGGCACAGTCTTGTATTTTTTTTTCTTTTGTGTTATGTCCTTGTCACTTTCTTGTCCTGTTCAAATTTTCTATAGCACGGCAGCTCCTCTGGTGAGGCCACGACAGGTAGACTTTCCAGTAATCCAATCTTGGCTCAAAACTTATTTCCAATTTTCTTCCAATCTTCTCTTCTCGCCCACTCTCTCGTCCTCTTCTGCTTATCCATTACACGGGGGCTCTTCCTGTGTCGTACTACAGGCAGAACTCCGTTAGCGTGTTGTCTTCACTGATAGGTTACTTTTCTTTCGCGTTCTGTTACAGTTATATATAAGAGAGCGGTTTATTCTGTCATTACCACAAGTCTTCTAGTTCGCTTCCATGATAAATTCTTGTCATTCTCTCGTCTTGACCTGTTCCATTATAGAATACTCATTCACCCCCTCCCCCTGTTCATTTCGATGATAGATTCTTGTTGTTCTCTCTCTCTGTTCCAGTTTCCGTTATAAGGGACGTTATAGGGGACTTCATCCACAGTGGAACAAATGGTATAACGTTTTTAAAGGTGTACTTTCTTTTCACCGTCATATCCTTTTCCGACTGTCCCTAACAAGATAGTTTATTTAGAGTGATGCAGACTGTATTCTTTTTACTCTAACTTGGTAACAATTTTCCATCTTTCCCCCTTGCTTTCAAAGCTGTGACAATAAATTATCACTATAATATGATGGTCACAAAGAAGTGCTATGTAAAGTACTTAGAGCCATAGCAGTGTCTTTTTTAACTACTGTACTACATGGAAATAGCTGTAAAATGACCAAAATCTTTAGGTTACAGTGAAAGAACGATATTAAAACTCCTCGTAATCTCACCGTGGCTCAAAAGCAGGTCGTTAATACATACACTGCTTTTCTTTTACTACACAGCTTTTCTTCTCTTAATCATAGTCAACAACTTTCTAACTAACACTGTCTCTGAAACACTCGTCTGTTCCGTACACACTGGTCTGTCTGCATATTTCATATTATACCTGGTACTTTCTCGGATAGGCACTTTTATATATTTCTACATTCCCCTCGCCTTCCTAAATACGAGCACTGTCCCGTTTTGGTCCGGGTTCAAAAGGAGTCCTTCTGTCTCGATTTTGACTTTCTTTTCTTCAACTTTCTTTGGGAGAGAGAAGTTTTGCAGGCGCTCAATCTTTGTTTCTATTATTTTTTTTTTTTTTTTTAAGATTACTGTTTCGTCTGTCAGCGTATTTACACGTGTGTTTATTCACTCCAGTTTGCTCTTCGCCTGTCTCAGCAATTCCCCAATTATCTATTATTTAACCCCTTCAGTCCGATGACGTGTGTTACTGATATATTCTTGCTACTTCCTGACAATTTAATTCATGGAACTGCTCTTCGTAAAGAGATAAGTGAAGACTATATCTGATCCCTCCAGTTCCAGAAGCCACCCTAAAGAAAGAGGTTATTAACTATTGCAACTTAACCCCTTGAACCCTACGACATCAAATATATTTATTCATTTATTTATTTTCCATCCTCCAAACGATTTTTTCAACTCTGAGGAGTCTGTCCTAGTGAAAGAGTTGGAAATATTAAGCATAAATAAACTCCTGTGTCATGGAAGGCCTCCAAACCTGAATAAAAACGTCTGGAGGTACCGAGAATACCCCGTAGTAACTGACGTCAGCGTAATAGTAGCAGAAGCAGTGATGGTAGTAGTAGTAGTAGTAGTAGTAGTAATTGCAACCTCAAGCATACCTAAACGTGAACCCGATAGACTGCCGGCCGAAGTTCCCTTGCTCCGGCAGTTAACCATCCTTCTTTCGTGGCACAGTAACCAGACAGCTCCACCGCCCGGGCGTATTGATGCCACCACATGAAGACGTTCTTCTCTATCACCACGTCATCGTATTGGAATAGCTAACTGTGATTCAGAAACAGTCCCTCATGTCATTGCAAACTTACCATCGGCGAACATATTAATTTTTCATTCCGACTCTCTTGGTCTGTCTCAGCCGTTCACTCATAAATGCTTTTCACCAACTGCCTAAATTAATATCATGTACGTCAAACATAGTTCATCTTTTACCACTGTCGTCTTATTTTTCATTTTATTTACTCCCCACGTTTGATAATTTTTTCCCCAAGAGTTTTCGCTTCCCTTCACCAAAACTTCTGTCGTCTCTTCGGTTCGTACCCTTAAACTCATCCACTACTTTTGCTGGGCTGTCCTGAATTTATTTCTTTTTCAGTTGTCGGTACCACAGTAAATGTAGCTCCTTAATAAAAACTAATTAAATAAATGATTGTGCTGAAGGGAAGGTCTATGTGAGTTCTTTCTGCTATATTTTTGTGTCTTTCTACTTTTTTAGCCTTAATTTTTTTAACGATATATATATATTTTTATATCTCCGTTCTGTAATGTTTTCTTACTCTCCCTTCCCAGGTCAGAAAATCTCATACCTCTTCATTCTGTCACAGTGTTTCTTTTATTTCATTTTCCCCCTCACTGACTCGACACATCAGCCACTTTCCAGTACACCCTAGATTTATTGATGCTCCGATAACACTCCTTATCTTACTGTCCATTGCACACCAGATTTATTGATTTTCCGCTGCCTCTCGTAATCTTATATTCCATTCCAACGTGCATTAATAATTCATTCACTCATCTACTCGTTCTCCGAGTTCCACAAATTCCTGACTTCCCAGCACCGCTGAACTGTTATTCCCATTCCCCTTTACCTTCACCTCCTCTCATTTCTATGCTAACCTGATTAGTTTCCTCTTCTGAATTATTATATATCTCAGTCGGTAGTCTAACTCTCCAATCTTTGAGCTGTGGAGTTGGTTTAACTATCGCCAAGTATTTTCTCCCGTCTTAAGTAACAACCCCTCCTCTCGTTCTCATCTACAGTACCTTATCTCTCCACCACACATTCGTCTAAGGCATGAACGCAACATATATTCTTCAGGAATTTCTCTCCCTACTCAGTAACGATCCCTCCTCCCACGGTGCACCACCCCCTCTTCCTCTCCCACCTTATCTCTCCACCACACATTCCATTTAGGGGTGGCCGCGCCGAAAGGGTCTAAAGGAATTTCTCTCCCTGCCCAATTACGACCCCCCTCCCCTTCCCGCAACACACCATCCTCCTTTATATGTTTTTCTTCTTTGTCTCCCCATCACTACATATTCCAGCACACTATCATCCGTCTTCCTTCTTTCTTTCTCCATCATTACATATTCCAACACACAACTGTCTGTCATATTACTGTACACTCTTCCTTTGTCTCTTTCCACCAATACACATTCCAGTTAAACATCATCCTTCTTCTTATTATTATTTCCATTTTTGTTTCTCCACCACTTCGCATTCCTGTTAGGAGTGGTCTTGGTGAAAGAATCTTCAGGTGTTCCTCTCACTATTTCGTTACGACTCCTTTCCACCACACACTATCCTTCCCCAATTATTCTGTTACCTTATCTCTCCACCACACATTCCTATTAGAGGTGGCATTTACAGCATATGCTATATACTTATCTCTCCCTCCCCAGTAACGATCCCTCTTCCGACGACACAGCAGTTCCTTGATATGATCCACCTTTATTGACAAAGTTTACTATGCTTATTCCATAGTAACTTACAGGAAATTTGTCTATCAAATTCGAGTGCCAGCGTACCTTTAAAGCTGATTTGCCGGTTTCCCTCAGCTTTCACAAGCAGTTGTGTAGAAACATTTGTGATACTTTGTACAATCTTTTGTCCTTCGATGGGAACTTCCTATACTGTCCAACCTTATCCTCTCTCCTCACATTTCTCACACACCGCGTCTAGTAAGGAGAGTGTAGGATCTCCAGACGTTTCTTTCCCTATTCAGTAACGACGTTTCCCTACATGACACAGCATCCTCCCTCATTCTGTTACCATGTTTCTCCACCACTAATTGCCCACCCTCCACATCCTGTGAAGGATACTTTCCTTTCTACTCCTTTGTGATTATGACGATAGGATCTCCAAGAGTTTCTCTTCCACCTCAGCAATGACCCCACTCCCACCGCGCACCATTCTCTCTCATGTACTCTCCTACCCTAATTATTCGTCACATATTCTACACACTTCACTTTCGGTGAAAAGTGATTTTGAAGAAAGGATTTCCAAGAAATCTTTCCCAACTGAATAATTATCTTCCTTATATTTTGAGGGGTATCTCGATAATGACGCTGCAGTCGTTCCTCTCCCTACTCAGTGACGACCCCCTTTTCAAGCACACGCCATCCTCCTTCACATAACTGCCTGCCGTATCTCTCCATCTTTAACGCCTGTTGAGATGACCTGGACTAAAGGATCTCCAGGAATTTTCTCCTACTCAGTAACGACTCCTCTACTTCTACGACACACTGATTGTCCTTCATACTCGTATACTTTCCTGCCTTTTCTCTCCTCGGAATATTCCCAACACTCCGTGTTCTACCAGGAGTAAAATATTTGTAGACGAAATGACGTTTAAAAGTGTCTCTCCCATCACAGTAACGACCCTGCTTCCCACGACGCACCACCCTCCCTCACAGGCTGTGTATTTCTACCTTATTCATCATCACTCGTTCCTGTTAGAAATGGTTTCTCAGGCATTTCTTCCCTATTCAGTAACGATCATTTCTCCCACAGCATACTACTCTCCCTCTTTCTCTTCCACCGTATCTCTTCACCACACATCCCTGTTAAGGGTGGCATTTACAACCTAATCTCCGGGTTTATCTTTCCCTCCCTAGCAACTACTCCCTTTCCCGCGACTCGCCTCAGGTCCTTGATAAAACTAAATTTTTTTAAACTTTCATTTTGATAATTCCACAGTCTGTAGGAGAATTTTGTACATTCTTAATGTTTAGATTCTACATATAAAGCTGATTTGCCAATTTCCCTCAGTTTACAGTATTAGCTGTGTATAAAAATCTGCCATGGTGTATTTCGGAACACTTTGACGCATGATGAGGGCTGTTTCTGCTTTCCATCCTTCTCTCTCCACTGCCGATTACCAGCACTGCATCCTGTGAGAGGTGATCTCGACGAAAGAATCTAATATTTCTCTCCCACCTCAGTAAACGACCCTTGTTCCACGCCACACCAACCTCGCTCATGTACTCTGCTACCTTAACTCTCCACATTACGTACTCTACATTCCGCTTCCTGTGAGAGGTGATCGTGACGAAAGGATCTCCAAGAATATCTCTCCCCGTTGAATAACTGTCTCCTTTATGTTATGAGGATTGATCGCGATAAATGGCTCTGCAAGTGTTCATCTCTCTACTCGGTAACGACTTCCTTTCTTTCCCGTGACACACCACCTTCCTCCATATCCTTCATATACTTTCCTGCCTTATCTCTCCACCTCTTATTCCTTTTGCGGCTCGTCTTCTTAACAAAAGGATCTCCACTAATTTTTTCTCCTATTTAGTAAGACCCTCTCCTCTCACAACACAACATTCTGCCTCCCATTGGTGTGCTTCCCTGCCGTACCTCTCCATGTCATATTCCGGACACTGCGTACCCCATAAGGGATAACCTATAGCCGAAAGAGTTTTTAGAAATTTCTCTTCCTATTCAGTAAAGATACCATTTCCCACGACAAACCATGCATTCTCCCATACTCTTCCACGTAATATTTCACTACATATTCCTGATAAGGGTACTCGACACAAGAATTTCTCAGGCATCTCTTTCCCTACACAGTAACGACCCTCCTCCAACGCCGCACTCCCTCTTCCTCTGCCACCTTATCTCTTCACCACACATTCTATACAGGAGTGGCCGCGCCGATAGGATCTGAAGGAACTTCTCTCCCCGGCCAATAACGACTCCCCTTCCCACAACATACCCCTTCGTTCATATTATTATATTTTATTACTTTGTCTCTATACACTACACATTCTAACACGCCACCGTCCTTCAAATCATTATCATTTTCTTTTATTCTTTCTCTCTGCACTCCCATCCTTACTAGGAAAAGACCCCCACCCGTTTTCACGACACAACACCATCTCACATGTGCACTGCTACCTTACCTCTCCCCTCCATGATCCACTCAGGGACCTGTACTCCTGGCATATCTGTCCCTACTCATTAAAGATCCCTTTTCCCCATTACACACCATTCTTTCTCATACGCTAACATGCTGTGACTCTCCGTCGCATATCCTCCATACTTTCTTGTGAGGGACGGTTTGGACAAAACGAATTCTCTGTCTACTCAGTTATAGCCTCTTCTCCCATGATACACAATCATCCATCATAAACCACTCTCGTAACATCTTTCCACCACATATTTTTCACACCTTGCATCCTGAGACGATAATTGTAAATAATACTATATACAATAATTTCTCTTCCTACTCAGTAACAACTCCCATCCAAGTACACGCCACTCTCACTCGCATACTTTCCTACATTATTTCTCCCACGCGTTCTTGTTATGGGAGACTTCGACAAAAAGAATCTTCAGGAATTTCTCGTTCTACTTAGTGACGTCCCCACTTTCCCCCGACTCCTTCCTTAACCCTCCATTGTATTTCTCCCTGTTTAGTAACGACCCCACCCCCAGGACACCATCCTCCTTCATGAACTTCCATGCCTTGTCTCTCCACCACACATTCCAGTTAGAGTTCTGTACTCACGGCATATCTCTCCTTATCCAGCAGCGATCACCTATCCCAGCGTTCACCAGCCTCCCTAACATACTGTCCCACTTTGTCTCTCCACCACACATTCCATTTAGGGATCTCTTCTCTCAGCATATCTCTTCCTACTCAGCAACGATCCCCTATCCCAGTGACCCGCCAGCCTTCCTCACATGCTGTCTCGCCTTATCTTTGTACCTGACATTCCCCTGATCATGATTGCCACACTTCCCCACCTGTCAGTCACCTCACCTTTCACATTGCTCCAGAGGTCTCCCTGAGTATATAAAAAAGAATCGCCTGGAGATAGCAGGAACTGAGTTAAAGAGTGACGATATCGTGTTGTTGAGGGAAAGGGAGATTGTTCACTATGAGAGGTCTGATCCTATTTTCCTTGCTTTAAATGACACTTTTTTTTTAACATTATTCCACCTAGTAGAGTCCCAAGAACTCTACTTCAGGGTGAATGAAATCATCTGATGGTAGCAAAAAAAAAAAAAAAAAAAAACGAAGAAGCCCTGACTGATATGAACAATTCAGATCTTTAGTTTTCTCTAATGACTTCATCTTCTAGTCCCTCTTCAACAAGGACGTCCTTTATTTTATTTGTAGCTATCTTCAGACGATTTTATGATTCCACTTAGAAGTTTTTGTTTCTGACTCGATTTGTTTGTATGTCTGTTTGTCTGTTTGCAACGTTATGATGTATCTGCACTAAATTTGGAATAATGACCGAAGCCCATCAACATTGCAAGTGATTAATATTTGGCCGAAAAGGCTTAAAGATGAAGGTCAAAGGGGGCGCTAGTGCTGCTTTGGCGAAAGTATAAGAACTGGAGAAGAGTTTTCGTAGTCCTTTAAACTATAGTAAACGATATTTCTTCCACTCTACAATAATCGTATCTTTGTCATTATTTGAAAAAAAAAAAAAAAAAAAAACTGTTTTGAAAGGGTCAGGAAAAACGTTTATGCGATATCTTAGCAAACTTTCATTCATACATACATACATATACCTAGGCTTTTTCTAACCAGGTAGGGGGATATCCCCATAACAGCTGACCATTATCACAATGATTTATGTTTTCGTATATATTCACGTCAATGTTTACTGTGAGATAATTTTAACGTATTGGTAGTTGTACGAGTGAAGGCAACCGTACACACAAACATTCCTATTTACGCCATAACCTTGGGAGAGTCAGTAAATACGGCCCTGGATCTTTAGTAGGCCCTGATTTACTCATTTATCTTCCTGTGTCTTCCTTACGCTGTCATTTACGTCCTATACCTCTCCCTTATACTCTTTGATCTACACCCTGCAACTTCCACTCGCTCTCTGCCACTCCCACTCACTCCTTACCACTCCCATTAACTCGCCACCATTCCCGCTCATTCTCCACCACACCACCTCACCACTATCATACACTCCCTGCCAATCCCTCCCTCTTACACCCTACCATTCCCATTCACTCCACGCTGCTAAATAACTCCCTTTTGCTTCCATTCACTTCCTATCACTACCATTTGCTCTCTTCCACCCATATTCACTCACCCCCATTCTCTTCTGTTTTCAGTTAGCCCCTTACTGCTCCCATCTACTCCCATTTACTCCCTACCCCTCCTATTTACTCCCATTACCTCCCTAGCATCACACACGGGGCCTGTCTTCCCTCAGCTTTAAGCCCAGTTGCACCACCACTACCACTTCCTCCTCCTCCTCCTCCTCCTCCTCCTCCTCCTCCTCCTCCTCTCTCTTCCTTCTCTCCCTAACTCCCTCACCCTCCTTTCACACCTCCGTCTCTGCTTACCTCACTGCCTCACCTACCTTCCCTCCTCCTTTCCCAGTCCATTTCTACCTCATTCATTCCCACCCCCCTCCCTCCTTTCCCACCTGCCATATTCCCTCTCCCTCTCATTCTACAGTACTTACTTCTTGCTTCTCCCTTCTTTCCCCCAAACTTCTTGCTTCTCTCTCTCTCTCTGTCTCTCTCTCTCTACGTGCGCACACACGCACACACACACACTTATTTATATCTATCTATATCTATCTATCTGTATGTCTATCTATCTATCTATATCTATCTATCTGTCTGTATATATTCTGTATATATATATATATATATATATATATATATATATATATATATATATATATATATATATATATATATATATATATATATATATATTTTTATATATATATATTATATATATATATATATATATATATATATATATATATATATATATATATATATATATATATATATATATATATGTATACTACTCCATCCCTCCTTGCTTTCCTCTCCTCTTTCTTGCTCCTCCTTCCCACTTACACTACCATTTCCTCCTCTCTTCTTGCCCGTCTGATTCCCTCCGTCATCCTACTTATCTTCCTTTCTATGCATTTCATTCCTCTTCTCCCTCTCCTCACTCTATTTCGCCGCCAGCTTTTGCACCTCTCGCCATTCCCGTCTGTTCTTTATGTCACTCTGCTTAATTCATTCCACTCTTCCCCCCTTATCTGTTTGTCTCTCTCTTTCTACCCCTCCTTCCCTCCTTACTCCTTTCCTCCCATCCTCTCCTTTCATTTCTCCCACCATTCTTTTCCATTTCCCTTCCCATTCACCTCTCTTCCCCATCCTCTTCTATCTTCCTTAACTCCTTTCCTTTCACATCCTCTCCATCCCTCCTTTCCTCTCCCCATCCTCATGCCTCTTCCTCTTTCATCTAGTTAGCTTAACATGATATCTTACAAGTATTGGGGAACTTATTAGACACACAGCAGCAAAAACATGAACAGTCTATAACAAATTTCATAATTTTCACTAAGGATTCCGGATTAAGAGCTCATGTCTTAAAAATCTCTTAGATATTGTGTGTGTGTGTGTGTGTGTGTGTGTGTGGGTGTGGGTGTGTGTGTGTGTTTTCCCAGTTGATATTATAAAATCAATTCCTCCATCATTGTCCTCTTTTTCAGAAATTTTTTAGCCAATTTCTGCACATAAGACTTCTCGAGCAACAGAAGGCGCTTGGTTTGAGTGGCAGTGTGTTCAGGAGGATCGGTAATTGGCTTAGCGGACGCAATCAGAGCTGTAATTAAGGCTAAAGAATCAAACTGGATGAAAGGATGAAAGTTGCCAACGGTGTACTAGTAGGCTTAGTGTTAGGTCCTGTTCTGCTTTTAATATACATAACGTCAAATACATTATCATTGAAGATCTGTGTGGTATATTATCCAGATTTAATGATGACACAAAAACTGGCATTGTTATGGATTCACCGTTACAAGGACGACACATAATTGGAGAGGAACCAGAGAGGCAGGATGAATTATCATAATGGGTAATGCGAGGTTACGTAATGGTGATAAAAGTGAACTTCTTAGCGATTCTATAATTAACATACTTTTCATTAATGGAAATATAATAATATATAAAAGAATTATAAAAAGTCTTCAGTATACATCAAGTAGCTAAGAAAAGTTGCATACAGGTGGTAAAAGTGAACATATTAGCGATTTTATAATTAACATACTTCTAAAGAATGGAAATAGAAAAATATGTAAAAGTATAATAAGTCCTCAGTATACATCAGGCAGCTAAGAAAGGTATACTAATATAAAACGGAATACTTAGGGAATGCAACACCCACGCCCACTAATTGATGTAAGGGTCTCCGGATTTATCTTTGCTCACTGACCTTGACCTTCGATCGATTATTCTCAAAAGGGAATTACTTCAATTCTTGCTTAACAGTTAACACTTTCACCAGGTTTGGTCCAAATCAGATCTGTTTGAGTTGACCTTGTCCAGTGACCTGGATTCTCCGGGTCTTCAATATTTCACTTAGTCTCAAAATCTAATCTTTTATTCTTAATGCATCCTGAACCCTTCCACAAAGTTTGGTGTAAACAATATAAAATGTACAAGCTGGCTTTGCCGTGAGACTTTGACCTTTGACTAATTCAAAAGCAGTAGGTCAAATCTTTGGTTTACCCTTAACCCTTGCATTAAGTTTGATCCTAATCGAACCACAGCTTAACTGGGTGGTTCAAAAACAGACACATGGTTCGAACTTTGACTTTGTCCTGTGACCTTAACCTTTAACCTGTTGTTCGCAAAATCAGACTCGGTTGTTCATGCATATTGGCTAATCCTTCAACTAGGTTTGGTCAAAATCATATAGAAACTGTTTAAATTGATCATCCTAGGTTAAATTTTGACCTAGCCCTGTTAATCTACCCGTTAACTTATTGTTCTATAAAGCAATAAATCAGTTCTTTGGCTATCCATTTACTCCTCCATCAAATATGGATAAAATCGGATAAAAACTAATTGTTATTTTGTTCACACACACACACACACACACACACACACACACACTCAGAGAGAAAGAGAGAGAGTACGTTGATGTTGATGAAAACATAACACTCGCTCAGGCATCGCGTGTCACATGTATAATAAATGGGTTGAGTTAATAAATGGGTTGAGTATAAAAATTCTATAGGAATGTCATTTTCACGCTAGACATTCCCAAAGTGTACTCGCACTTCTCGTCCTGTTTTGTGTTTTGGTCATCGTTTTATAATATCCAGAAATTAAATTGAAAAAAATGACAAATATCCTTCCATTAACAATTTTAGACTGCTGTATTCACACTCATCTGGATATAATACGTCTGACGTTACCTGGAAGAGAATACTAGAGTTCTCCTGATGATGAGAGGGTTTGTGGTGAGAGTATACTGTCAGCTTCCAATGGCTCACCGTTGAATACAATCGTCTGGTAGTAGCTGGAATAGAATACAATAACTGTTCCCACCATGAGAAGATTGAAAGACGAGAGGATCGAGGAACCTTTAACCAAATGATTGTGTTCTGGTTTCAAGCCTTTCTCTCTCTTCCCTTTTAAATTCCTTCCTTTTTCTTCTTTCCGCCTTCCTTCCCTACTACCGTCTCACCTTCATTAAATCTCTCTTCCACTCTTCCTTCCTCGATTTCTCACTTTTTTCCTTGCATCTCTCTCTCTCTCTCTCTCTCTCTCTCTCTCTCTCTCTCTCTCTCATCTTCCTATGTATGAATGGATGGATATATCCATCTTTCTGTCTATCTATCTATCTATCCATCCATCTTTCTATCTATCAGTCAATCTGTCTGTAAATCAATCAGTCTATCTATCTACATGTACATATATACAGTACACGTGAGCGCCCCCACCTACCACAATATATATATATATATATATATATATATATATATATATATATATATATATATATATATATATATATATATATATATATATCTACACAAGGGTCATTGGTAGACTTCAGGTAGGGCATCCGGTCATAAAATGCCACATGCTCCAGTCCAAAAGTCCTCTAACCAGAGGCAACGCCTTAGCCTTTCGGGGACACCAGGCGTAAAACCAAATTATTTATTGTATATATATATATATATATATATATATATATATATATATATATATATATATATATATATATGTATATATATATAACCCATTGGATCCCAGGGGTGCTGGGCGAGGCATGGCACTGGGTGGGTAATAAGCGGACCGCCCTCCGCTTATCGGCTCATAGTCGCGAAGCTCGTAGGTCCCTACCCGGGAGTTCCCTACGTTATAAAGACTTGAAAGATCCCAGTTCTGTCCAGTATTCCGGACACTGGGCTTCAATAGGTTAAAGAGACCGATAGGTTTGCCAGTCATTAACCCATTGGATCCCAGGGGTGCTGGGCGAACCAAATGGTTTCCTGGTGAACAGGAAACCATTTGGCTTGTCACTCAGTGCAGAGTCACCCACAGGCAGAAGGAAGAGGAAAGAATGAAGGAAAGAAAGACAGAAGAGGGAGTGTAAAGTCACCCGTAGGCAGAAGGACAAGGAAAGAATGAAGGAAAGAAAGACAGAAGATGATAGAAGGAAAGGAGGATGGAGGAAAGGAAAGGTCAGACACCCGACAGCAGCACTACACTGAGTGAGTGGATGGTGGGCGCCTCCACCTACCACAAATATATACTGCATATATATCATCATCATCATCATCCGGACCTCCTTCCCACTTTAGGGCAGGGTGAGGAGTAGCAATGTCCAGACAGCCAAAAGTTGCCCAATCCAATATATATATATATATATATATATATATATATATATATATATATATATATATATATATATATATATATTATAATATAATATAATATATATATATATATATATATATATATATATATATATATATATATATATATATATATATATATATATATATATGTATGTATATGAATATCCTTGCCTATTTACTCTTCCCTTTCATTCCTTTCCTCTCTGCCCATCTCTTATCACTCCCTTCATCTTATCTCTTCCCTGTCACTTCCCTTCCTCCTTCCTTTACTCTCCTTTCTTCAGTCTCATCCTACACATCTCCCTCCATCTTCTTCCTTCCTACCCGTTCACCTCTCTCCATCCTCTCCTTCACCCATTACCGCTGTCGGTTTCTCTTCCTCCCTCTTGATCCTCCCATAATTGTTCTCCTTTTCGCTCGTCTTCCTTGCTTTCATCTTCTCTCGCTCTGTCTCTCTTCCTAATTATTCCCCATTCCTTTTCCCATTGTCTCTACCCCATTTCGCAATCGTTTCATCTTCTCTTCCTCCCTCTCACTTTCTTCCACCTTTTTTCTTCCTTTCTCCTTCCTTCCTCTGTCATTTTCCTTTATTTTCCCTATGTCACTCCCGTTCATCATCCCTAGCTCCCCTTCCCATTCACCTTTCTCCCTTCCTCCCTTTTTCCTTCCCCCCTTTCTCCCCTCTCTGTTTCCTTCGTTCTTTCCCTCTCACCGTCCTTCCTTCTTTCCTTCATTGCCTCTCCACCTCACTGTGAAATCTCACTACTTCTCATCTTCCCGCCATATCTAATCTCATAAATTATTCCACCTCTTCCCAAAAACCATACCATCTAATTCGCTAAGTCAGCCTCCGACAACATACCCTCCGTCAGATCACTTACTTCCTAGAACAGTATATAGATATTATTAGTTCGAATCACCCGCGTCCTAGAACAAAAATATCATCACTTCGAACCCTATATTCATCCTAGTATGATAGAGCATAGTCGAGGACATAAATACTAACTCATTTCATTACGGTAAATAAAAATGAACAGTGACTTTCAGAGCCCAATATTGTGTTCTTCGGAGCTCAACAAGCTTTTCAGAATAACTTTTAAGAAATCCATAACTTTTCAGATAAAAAAAAAAAGAAATAAAACAGAAAAAAGAGAATGGAGCAGTATTATTCCCCAAAACTTTATACAGATATCTTTAATTCTAACCATTAACCATATTTCTTACCAATACAATAGTCTGGGAGAAAGTTCATCTAATACTCCACTACATATTCTTCACACCTAGGGCATGTTCGTCATTTTCCTTTCTAACGCCTCATACCAAAATGGAAATTAAGTATGGGTAGAGAAGCCTGGAAAGCCCCTCTCAGGTTAGGGATGTTTGCCAGCAGAAGATTTTGAGAAGATGAGGAAGTAAAAACAATTAGGCAAACATAATTTTGTCCTCGACTGTCTGTTTATATAATTAGTCCGAGCCATTTATATCCTAGAACGATGCATAGGTATCATGTGTTAATCTGCTTAACTTCTGCAGGACGAAGACGTCATTTTTAGATGCGGGAACATTTTAGAACGGCCCTGTCTATTTATCTCTTACCAACGATTTTCGGACTTAGGGTGTTTTACTCTTGTAGACTTTAGCGACATTAGCGAAACGACATCACACTACACACAACGTACCATACCTCCCCTCACACCACACAACAGAAAATCACTCCCACACTACACCACACCAAGCGCATTAGCTGAAAGACCTTGAAGTTTCCGCATCTAATACTTCTGCATTTTTCAGTTATTACTGCTATCTCCTGACAATTTTTTGGTGGTTGAGGAATCCCTTTACGAACTAGAGAGGTAGCATACACACTTCATTAACTTTTTCACTAATAATGGGCTCGCCTGTGATGAATTTAAGCCGTTGGTGGCAGGAAGAATGAATTTTAGAAAATCGTTATCGGGTGGAAAGGATGAAATTTTATCTGTGTGTACAGTAAGTGCTTGTGCGGACGAGCCTTTGTATAAATTAAGCCCCTACACATGCAGACCCATTTATGAATCATGTCCCTATATGCACAGACCTATGTACGAATTAAGTTATCGTAAATGCAGACGAGTGTATGCATCAAATCCCTATTTGTGAAAACCTGTGTACGTGTGTGTGTGTGTGTGTGTGTGTGTGTGTGTGTATGGGGGGGGTACGCTCCGTACAAATGGAAGCACTTCACTCCATCCCTTTCCCCACCTGGCCGGTTCACTGGCATGGAAACTCAGAGTATTGTATGTTCTCCTCCTCCATGTCCGTCCACGCCTCACGCAACTCTCTCACACACAAGTTTCATGTCGTCAGGAGATAGTGGCAGGAATATTACGAAACACAATAACTCCAATATTTCCTTTACTGCCAAGATGTTTTTTTTTTCCTTTGAATTTCCTGTCATTGTATTATTTTCTTTAATTTCCTTCTTGGTAGCTTCAGAGGTTTTTATGCAGTCTGGGAGAGACTAGGTATCGGTTGAACATGATGCTGTGAAAGAAATAAAGATAATCGCGTTAATCACTTCACTGCAATAATTTCCTTTTTATCGTTGGTGTCCTTAGATGATTTGCTGAGTGTTGTGTGTTTTTCTTTTCCTTGTCTGTCGACGCCTATCGTTACTCTCAGGCACTGTACTAATTTCATAAAGTCAGGTGATAGTAGGAGACGAAAGTTGGTACGTTAGATTCTCCATATCCGTACATTTTCCCTCTTGTTGCCTCCATGTTATATTTTGAGAATCTACCATACTACTTGCAACTGCCACAAGTTTTACTTTGAGAAACTGAAAATTTAATAGGCTCGCTATAGCCTTCTTAACGCTTTAATTTCTAGATACCTTTCCTTGACTGAACAAGAAAGAACATTGGGAGAGTGCAGCACCCGCTCCATTCCATACAATAGCTCCAAATGCCGACCGTTTGACCTTTCCCTTTGACCTTGACCCTCGACCAAAGCTCTCAAAACCGAATTGCTTCACCTTCGTCTAATCTTCAACCATACCACTAAGTCTGGTCCAGACAGGATCAAAAGTGTTTGAGATTACCGCACTTTGTCCTTGACCTTCGACGTTTTGCTTAAATAATTATTGAATAACTTCATGTTTGTCTGAGCCCAACTACGTTTAGTCCAGATCATATTCAAATTGTTTGATTGGGCCTTACATTTTGATCTTAATCTCCAATCGTTTGTTTTTTATATCAAATCATTGAAACTGTGCCTCACCTCCAGCTCTTCCACTAATTTGGTCTAATTCAGAGCAAAACTGTTTGAGTTGTCCTTGCCATATGACGTAGACCTTCGATCTGATGTTCTCAAAATCGGATCACTTCATCCTCAGCTGACCTTCATCCCATCCACCAAGTTGGGTTTAAGTCAGATCAGAACTTTTTGAGTTATTCTATACACCCCCGTCCCCCCCACACACACATGCCAAACGATACAATACACCCTCAGGCAGCTCGAGCGAGTGTAATATATCATGTGAGGATAGCAAGATTAAACTCTACGAAGACGCTAATTGAAGAGATTTTCCGCCTAAGGTTTAGCAAAAAATAATCTTCAGGGACTATAATCTTTTACTGTACCTTGAAAGATTTATATTCAGTCAGGCGAAACTTCGGAAGCTGGTGAAGTTGAATATGAAGTGATGCATGAAAGGATTGTCACTATACGCTTTTCACTCTAACATGACTTAAAATTGTCACCTCCAACTTGATTGCTGAGATGTAATAAAACAATATCACCACAGTAGGGTGCTAGTCACGAAGTAGTGCAATGGAAAGGATGTAGAGCCTTAGTATTATCTTTTTTCAGGTACCGTGATTTTTTTTTTTCATGTGCTCGACTCTGAGCATAGGCTTCACAGCCTGCTCCCAAGGCCCAGTAGTCCTCCTACATATCACCACTTCGGCGATAACACCCACCGTCCATATTGAATACATGCTAGGGCTGTCTCATACAGGACTGGTGTATTGGTATTAGCGGGGGTATTTTTTACGACATGTCGGCGGGTCTTCTGGTAGATCAGTAAAGTCTGCTTTACATGAAATTCAAATACTTAAACTGTTCCCAGCCTCAGCGGGGATTTGAACCTGGGTCCGGTAGGACAGCAGGCCACCTCTCTACCGATTGAGTCACCGCCTTCCTGCAAAAGGACGATCTTTTGAACTAAGTTAAGATGAAAGAATTGTTGTCACTAACATTATTAGTATGGCGACCTTTTATTCTTAGTCTATTTGCCTCTTTCTCTCTTTCCTTCTTTCTCTCTTTCTTTCTCTTTTCTTTGTACCCTCAGACGAATTCTAGAGTATTGTGTGTTCTCGGATTTCTTCCACGCCTCACCTCTCTCTCTCTCTCTCTCTCTCTCTCTCACACACACACACACACACACACACACACACACACACACACACACACACACACACACACACACACACACACACACACACACAGATTATCTTCAGGTTATGGTGTAGGGCGAATATTACCACTCAAATCAAAACACTACGAACACCTTTTTTTTTTTTTTTCATTCACCGGTATATATATATATATATATATATATATATATATATATATATATATATATATTTTTGTTTGTTTGTTTCTTTAACATCATTCGTGGGACCTTCAAACAATTTTACTCACTTTAGGAAGGACTTCGAAATGGAAAATTTAGAAAAAAAGAAATTGTGCTCATCCCTCCACTGTCAATCAGCTCTCCTGTTTTGAATAATATGGTCAGGAAGAAGCAAAAATAGACAAGAGGAAAATATCGTGGGACTGAAGGAGCAAATTTCACAACTATACCTCAGGACAACAACCTCTTTCCTTTTCATATATTTTTGGATCCTTCACACAAAATCCCGAGGATTGTGTTTTCCCTCTGTGTTCGTTCACGCCTCACGCAACTCTCTCTCTCTCTCTCTCTCTCTCTCTCACACACACACACACACACACACACACACACACACACACACACGCACACACACACACACACACACACACACACACACACACACACACACACACACACACACACACACACACACACACACACACACACACACACACACACACGGAAGTTTCCCACCGTCAGAGTGCTGAAAGGATTAACGATAAAACTAGTGGAAACCTTGAACACTAGCGCCGTTTTATTTATTTTATTTTTGGTCCATTTGAGATAACTTTTCATCCTTATGCTGCGATCGATGGGAATATCTTAGATTTAGATCACTGCCTGACGAAAAAAAAAAATGGCAGACCAAGTAATTAATGTCACTTTTGATTGTTCTACATTTGACAAACAGATATATTGACATAGATTGATAGATAGATAGACTGGTAGACAGATACAACTAGGACATATTTAGACAGATAGAGAGTTCGGATAGAAGAGCCGCATATTAAAAGTCTGTAAGTTTATCAGTAGAACACCATAGGTAGATTAATAGTAAGAAAACCCACACTGAAAGGAATATAGACAAATAGATTGATTTCCCTCAACGATGGACGAAACACTAATATCGATCCACCAACAACACAAAAACAGATACTGTATATGGATTTAGATTAACACAACACTCATACAGACAGACATACACAAAACATCCACACAGATTCATAAAACATCCGCATCCGACAACAAAAACCATTCCGACCCACACTGACACTTTGCTCAGACTGTGACTGTTCTGATATTTGTTGGCCCCCACCCATAAGGATCAGCTTGAAGAGACAGCATTCACCACCAATACAGACACACTAATAGAGATGAATACAGTACCCACATGAACATACATAGACGGACATACAAAACACCCAGTCATGAATAGTTAGGAAATCCATACAGACAGATGGTTAGACTTTGACACAGTACCCACATAGACAGACAGACAATATCCACGTAAATAAACATAGAGCATCCACACTGATAGATATATACACAGATAGATAGACTAATAGAACACCCCACAGCAACACTCTAAATCCGCAGTGACACCTCGCTTTGTTTCGTACCATGGACACCGTATACATGTTAGTTCCCATCCATAGGCGTCAGTTTCAATAGACAGCACACACCACAAATGCAGATACATGCTGCACACATGTGTTCACACAACGCTTGCATAGACAGATAGACAGAACACCCATACAGACATATATACCATACAAATATAGAGAGAACACTCCTTCAAAAATAGACTGATACACAATGATAAACACAAAATTCACATACAGATGGACAGACAGGCAGTCCACACACACAAACAGACATCTCTACCTCTGTCTTTCTTTCCAACACTCACACAAACTCACAAAGGGACAGGCAGAAAACACACATACAGAAAACCACACAGATAGAACCAAATACGTAGATTTATGACAATATCGATACAAACAGAAAAACTGAATACCCACACTCCCCAGCAACAGAGACGGTGACACCTTACTCACACTCGAATACTGTGAACACCGTATTAATGTTAGTTCTCACTCTTAAGCATAAATTTCAGCATGAAAGATTGATATATTGAACAGACAAATATCGCCTTACCTCTCTTCTCTCTTCTTCCCGGCTCTCACGTAGACAGACGCAAACAGAAATAAAACACCCTGACAGACAGGCCTATAATATAGATATAAGGACAGAGGCTATGATACAACATCCACGAAGATAGACATAGATAGATAGATGGACGATACACTCAAAGATAGATAGACAGAGGCTTCATTAAGGCTTCCACAAAAATAGATGTACAGATTGACAATACACCCACACCCCACAGCAGCAGAGGCCAGATCCCACAGTGACACCTCGCTCTGTCTAGTACCGTGAAGCCCCGTATACTTGTTAGTCCCCACGCATAGGCATGAATTTAAACATGAGGGTAAACGCTATAATGGACAATTCTGGCTGTTTATGAGAGATCTCCACGGGGCTGCTGCGCGTCCCTCCGTGAATAATTGCCTCTCAAGAGCAATAAAACAAAGCACATTAATCTTCAGGAGGACACTTCCCTCGGCTGAGGTACGACGCTTAGTCTTTAAAGAGCACATAAAGGTTCTTAAACAAAGGGTTGCCCCGAAAAAACTGGATGCTTAAACGTACGCACGGTCTTGTTCTTTTCTTTGCTATATACATCTGTAGTGACGAGTACTAAAACAGAGTGGAGTATCTCATAACATGCGAAAAGTGTTTTATAACGGTCATAAAATTGCTAATGTACAAGTATATATAGCGTTTTTATTCATTTTCGCTCATTTTCTGAGATGAATAATCCTTCGTCTGAAAGGGAGATACCACAGAGAAATAACAGTATATGGTGTTAGCTAGAATGTAACACGTAATTGCAGCAATACCAGTAAAATACTCAAGTGTATGCTTAGGTGTCGAGGAAGTGGCATGTTATTACTTTCTGAGTGGTGATAAAATACTCTAAAGTGTTTTTCGCCACTCCATAACCACGACCAGTACACAGTTGTTGCACATGACGAAGTAAAGATCGATACTAGCGTACTCGTAAAGTCTCGATATTCACGCACCTATATTTACACTGTTCACTCTGTACAGTTCAGGTCAGTAGTTGTTTTACGCAGCCCCGGTGCTGGAGAGGGACGCCTTCATGTGGTGGCACTCTTATAACCGGACTGCACCATTTCCTGGTTATACTGTACAAATGTCTCTCAGTTCCCTCCCTATACCCCCAAAAGGAGGATTGTAGTTTTGCATGAGAAGGGCATCTTTATCCTGTAGTCCAGTGGGTTTACGCTCCGATGAACATGAAGTTTTGTTGTTGTTGCTTAATCATGGTCTTTTGGGCGGAACAGACTTTCTGACCACAGGTAAGCAGCTGCTTCTGTGGGGTTGTGCTACAGGTAAAGTACAGTACATACAGTGTGTAGGGATCCGGCGTCCTTTACCAGGGTGGGACTGGGATCCCTCCCACGGCGAGGTACAAGGACACTTGAGGAGGTTTGGCTCCCGACTGCATCCCCAGCTGTTCTAACCAGGATGCTCAGTGACATAAAGTGTAGGGTCCTCGTCAGCGCCTGAGTCTGGTGTTGAAACTGCTAATGCAACTACAACTACAATGGCTCTAAACACTGTCAGGGCCTATGGATGCCATTCTAAATAACCAGAAATAAACAGGTTGGTTAGAAAGGGTGAAAAATTGCTTCTTGAGTTTGGAATCTCAAACGTGTAATGGGGTTATGGACCGTAACTGTACTGTACAAGACCGTAGAAAAATCAGTTCCATATAATAAACCCAGTGATAATGTTTCCTTCTTCTCTCTCTCTCCAGTTCACTCAGACTGATATGACTCATTCACGGAAGAATAAAATTGTCTGGGGTTAGCAGGAATAAAATACGTGAAGAGTCCCGGCCATGAAGTTAATATCACAGTAGTTTTACGCCTCATTAAAACTATGACCTTTATCTGTCTTAAATGTCACAGTAATTTGAACCACGATGAAACTTTGCCCTTTATCTGCCTTAAATGTCACAGTGATTTAGAACTTATATGAAACTCGATTTAATGTTGCAGTTGTGTTAAGCTCTATAATGCTGTTTCCATTACCCTCCTTTAATGTTGCTCTAACTTTAAGCTGTATTAAAACTAACGCATTTTTGTCTCTTTACTGTCGCAATAGTTTTAAGTCCGACTTGAACTCTACACCTTTATCTTTTTCTTAATGTCACAGTAGATTTATGCCATGTGCGCTGTTTTCTCTATCTATAGTAACATCATAGTTCTTTTAAGTCTCATGATACTGCTTCCTTTTTCTCTCTTATTGACATCATAATTTTAATCTCTATTATACTGTTTCCTTTATCTCTTTGTTGTCAGAATAGTTTTAACCCCGATGATATGTTTTCTTATGTGTTTCGTTAATGACACAATAGTCGTAAGACCAGTGAAACAATTTCTTTTGTCTCTTTAATGTTAAACCTTAACTAGCTAAATTATTTCTTTTACCATAGTCGGAATTGTATTAAGTCCTGTATTTTTAATTCTTTAACCCATTAATGTCACACAAGCTAATAATAAAATAAAGAGTAAAATGTTCCCTTTGGAAAATATGCAGGACTGCAATACCTGAGTGGGTAACAGAGAACAGGATTCCCAGAAGAGTGAGGGGAAGTGATGTGCGCAACCTGGTAGATCCTTGTCTGTCTGAGGGTAGGCTAATGGACGGTTTCCTAACATTGCCGCTATACACCAGTCTGTGGCTTCTGTAGCAATGCTCGATAGATGCGAGATGAAGTGATGCTAGTAGATAGACGGGGCATGAAAGTTCTCTGGTACTTGGATATGTGGTTCATGGGAGAGGTCGTAAGTTGAGGATATGTCGTATGAGGAAGGGGTCATACGTGAAAGATATAGTACAGGAAGGGTGTCGTACGTGAAAGAATTTCCTAAATTATGCCGTACGTGTAAGATGTGGTGCCTTAAGGACTTGGTACATGGTAGGTGTTTTCGTGGATTAGAAGGTGCGAAGTGGTGGCACTAAGGAGCTGTTTTTTAATACTCTCTGACTGCAATACAAGACAACTGTAGTAAAAGGCACCAGCAGTTACAGACAAGTGAAATGTTAGGCAAATTGGATGCTAGAAAACTGGAATACGAGGCAGCTGGAGACTAGCAAACGAATACTAGACCACTGGATTACTAGAGAACAAGGCAGACTCAGAGTTGTCAGAAGAGTGAGGGGAAGCGATGTAGGTAGCTTGGTAAATCCCTATGAACCTGGGGGTAATGGACAGCCTTCCTGACACTGCTACCATCTGTCTGTGACCTCTATGTTAATGCTGGGTAGACGGGGGATGAAGTGAGGCCAGTGGATAGACGGGGGGTGAAATGATGCTAGTGGATAGACAGAGGATGAAAGTCTTGTCGTACTGATTATGCTGCACGTGGAAGAGGTGTTATGTAGAGGGCTCTTTCGGTGGCGTAATGAAGGTGAAGAACGAAAATTGTTTTGGTGGATCTGAAGTGAACCTGAGAAGAGGATGTAAACTTTGGATGGTGACTAGAATATTAAACGACTGGAAGACTAGACGACTGGGATACTAAACGACTGGATTACTAGACGACTGGGATACTAAACGACTGGAATACTAGACGACTGGGATATTAAACGACTAGAATGCTGGACGACTGGGATACTAAACGACTGGAATACTAGACGACTGGGATACTAAACGACTGGATTGCTATACGACTGGGATACTAAACGACTGGAATACTAGAAGACTGGGATACTAAACGACTGGAATACAAGACGACTGGGATACTAAACGACTGGAATACTAGAAGACTGGGATACTAAACGACTGGAATACTAGACGACAGGGATACTAAACGACTGGATTGCTAGACGACTGGGATACTAACGACTGGACTGCTAGACGACTGGGATACTAGACGACTGGACTGCTAGACGATTGGGATACTAAACGACTGGAATGCTAGACGACTAGAATACAAGACGACTAGATTACTAAATGACTGGAATGCTAAACGACTGGAATACAAGACGACTAAAATAGCAGATGCCTAGACTAGACGACTGGAATACTGGACGATATGGAATGTTATACGATTGGAATGCTAGACGACTTCAGTACTAAACGACTGGAATGCTAGACCACTGGAACACTAGACCACTGGAATACTAGACCACTGGAATACTAGACCACTGAAATACTAGACGACTGAAATGCTAGACGACCGGAATACTGGACGACCGGAATACTAAACAACTGGAATACTGGACCACTGGAATACAAGACCACTGGAATAGACCACTTTAATATTAAACCACTGGAATACCAGACCACTAACGTACTAAACCACTGGAATACAAGACCACTGGAACACTAGACCACTGGAATAGTATACAACTGAAACACTCGACCACTGGAATATAGACCACTGGAGTATCATACCGCTGGAACACTAGACCACTGGAATACTAGACCACTGGAATACCATATAACTGAAACACTAGGCCACTGGAATACTAGACCACTGGAACAGCAGGCGACTGGAATAATAGACCACTGGAATGTTAAAAGATTTGAGTGTTACACCATTGAAATATTGGACGACTGGAATACAAGACGCATGATATACAAGACCGCTGGAATATTACACGATTGGACTATGAAACGGTTGGAATGCTAGATGATTAGAATATTACGCGATTAGAGCAGCAGACGATTAGAATAATAAGCTGTTAGATTACTAGACGACTGGAATATTAAATTATTGGAGTAGCAGACGATTGGAATATTAAACGATTGGAATACTAGACGATTAGATTATTAAGCGGTTGGAATACTAGACGATTAGAATATTAAGCGAATGGAAGAGACGACGATTGGAATTTTAGAGAGGGAAATGGAGAGCAGGATTCCCAGGAGAGTAAGGGGAGACGGTGGTAGTTCCCCGTCCGTCCGTGGGAGAGTAATGGACGACCGCCCGAACCAAGCCCGAATATGCTGGCATCTGTCCGTGGATTCAGTCAGGCGGCAGGAGAGACGGAATACGAATGTGTGAGAGATACGGTACGTGGGAGATTCTGCGGGCAATGAGGAGTGGTACGTGGGAGATTTCATGCGAGAAAGGTGCAGTAATTGAGGATTTCGTGCCTGAATGGTGTAGTGCGTGGGAGATTTCGTGCGTGAAAGATGTAGTCCGTGGGAGATTTTGTACGTGAAATGTGCAGTACGTGGGAGATTTCGTGCATGAAAGGTGCAGTACGTGGGAGATTTCGTGTGTGACTGACCTTGTACGTGGAATACTGGGTACCTAGAGGAAGAACTCTAAAGCAGGAATAATCATTGTTCTCAAAAGAACGATGGAAAACGATGTACATACACACCTTGCTGGTTCTCTGTCCGTCTAAGAGTAATGGGCAGCTTCACTAACACTGCTGGCATCTCTCTGTAGCCTCTGTGGTGATGCTGGATAGACGAGGGAGGAAAGTCTCTCGTACGTGGCTTATGTGGCTCAGGGAAGCTATGGTACGTGGAAGATTTGTGAGTTTCGGAGCACGTTTATGAAGACCAGGGAAGGGGACTCCCTCTGATATGAAGTGGACGTGAGGAGGGGATGCACACTAGGAATTATACTTTGAGGAAACGAGTTACCCTTTACTTGCCATTGGTCTACCTCCCTAACTCTAGTCGCCAGGCCGCAGAAAGTAAATTGCATCTAATGCCTGAAAAATTGCAAAATAGGAAGGTCTTTTAAAGCACAACTTTGCTGCTACTTTCTCTGTACTTGCGAGTGGCGCTTTAAAAATTATAAAATCATTTAATAAAAGGTACTTAGCCTTCACCTTTAAATATTATGCCTTCATGTAATTTACGAATGCTATGACCTTGCATTCTGAGAATATTTAGTGCAAGTTCTTCCCTGCTTTTTGTGTTTCCTGAGCGGATTCACGTTTTTTCGTAATAGAACTCTTGTTTGTTCTAAGCAAATTATTCTTCAGTATTCCACAGTCAACTGGCCATCAGTAAAAATGACACCTACTGTATTTAACATGAACAAGATGAATTGATAACCACGCTAAAATAATTCTCAGTGAAGAGTAGAATTAGAAGGTGATTGCGGTCGAGTATACATGTAGTAAATAAGAGAACACAGCTTCCAAGGATACAATTCTCTACATTATGTGAATGAGGTTATAATAAAGTTACTTATGTATTTTTAAGAAAAGACTTTTTAACGAAGAATGCAAAGGAGAGATGAAGTAACGTCACAGTGAAAGGGGAAAATAAGATTAAGAGAATGTAGTACAGGGAGGAAGAACAGACTCTTTAACATAAGTAAAAGAGACTTAAAAATGAAGACAGATAATGATGAGCGACTAAGTAGTTTTTAGCGACGAGGAAAAAGGAAAAGGAATACTTCAGGAGAAATTTCAGAAAAATGAAAAACGTAGGAGGAGACGGACCCAAAAAGCCAACCTCAGATTTTTAAGAAACTTTGGCAGGAGAAGGGAGACAGGATGGGAGACGGCAACCTGACCCACAACCTACACTAAGATTGATGATGCTGCCATCCCCACCACCCCTCTTCCCCTCCGCCCTCACATACTACCCAGACTCTCTCCAACACTCCCTACATACTCCCCAGCCTCTCTCCAACATCCCTTCCCCACATACCTCTCCCAGAGAACCCCATTCCTACTTTTATCCCCTTGCCACTTTAGTCTCCTTCCTACCTCCCCAACCATCTATCGCAGACAGTTCCTCCAACCATCTTCCCCCTTCCCCAGACAGTTCCTTCCTCCTCCAACTTCCTCCTCACTCCAACACACCCAGAGTACAACTTCCCCTCGACTCTTCCTGCTAACTTCTTTCCCTCTACCTCCCCTTCCATCCCTTCCCCCATCTCTTTCCTTCTCCCTCTGCTTATCTCTCCCACTCCATTGATACTGTGTCTTTAATTTCCTTCCTTACTGACCTGTTTCCATCCATGCTTCCCTGTCTCGCTTCCTTTCTGCTTGTTCTTCTCTCTCTATTTGTCTCTCCTTTTCCACTAAATCCTTCTCTTTCTCCTCCTTCCTTATCGCTCTTCAACCTCCTCCCCCCCCTCTTCCCCACCCACCCAAACACCCCTTCCATCTCCCTCCCGTCTTTTTACTTACCCCTTTCCATCCATATGTCCCGTTTTACCTTTCCTTTTCTCTTTGTCTGACTCTCCCCTTCCACTATTCCCCCCTTTACTCATACTTCCTCCTTCCCCTCTTCCAGTCAATCCCTTCATATTTACCTCTTTCTGTCTGTCATTTTCCTTCCACTTTTCCTTATTTCCCTATATACCTCTCCCTTTCCACTGATTTCTTCCCTCTCCTCCACTGGCTTACCTCTCCCCTTCCTTTTCTTGCTTCTCTTCTCCTTTCCTCTCCACTCCTCCCCTGATTTATCCCCTTTTACCTCACCCCTTCCACTTATTCCCTTATATTCTTCCCTTACTTTCCGTCTGTCCCTCCTCTCCTTCACTTCTTCCTTCACCTTTCCTGTTCTACCCCTCTTTCTCTCTTTACTTTACCTCATCCCTTCCACTGACTCTCTCTCACTCCTCTCCTGTCTTACTTACCTCTCTTCCTCCCCTC
>NC_137024.1:46809151-47024151 GCF_032717465.1 Coenobita brevimanus | reverse complement strand
AGATATTAGACTATTAAATGTTATTAGTTTATCACAGTGTACACATTCCTGGGTAGTTCTTTCCGTGTGTTTACAGTGCTATTCAAGAAGAACTTATTTTTATCATTTAACTGGAAACATTCACATTTAGCGTAATTCTACTGGTCGGTTGTGGAGTACTTATCGATTGGTATGATCGTGTCTTACAATAATCTCAGGTCACCTCGCATATGACACCCCAAAGTATTATGATATCAGTTTTAGTATAGTTAATCAAACAAAACTGTCGTAGAAAAAGCATGCACAAACTATATTAAATTATGTGCTTTCAAAGTGACAGTGTAAGGAACTGGGAATGTAAAGCAAATTCCATCATAGACACTGGAGTCATTATCTGTATGTGAAGAAGACAGTTAAATAGGTAGATGAGTCAGTAATCGTCTTGTGTTATTTCTGTTGACAAGGGAACATAGCTTTTCCCAGATTAAGCGTAATAAACTTTGAAGTCCTCTATGTCGTCACGAGTATGTTTTGCATTTAAACTGATTTTCCACCCTTGTGATGTATCCAGGAAGCATGGAATACAGTAGTAAAAATGCCATACTGAATTAGTCCACCGGCAACAGTCGATTGGTACTCTCATTTTCGTCGTCACCGGCAGTATGGTTGTTTTCGTATGCGTAGTAATTTGCATACTGACGACCTTAGGGCATAGTGGTGTTCTAGGCAGTGCGCTGGTACCCGACAATTGGCAGAAGAGACTCCATTTCAACATGTTTATTCCTGGGATGTCTTTTTCATTCTGCTTCTGTATCTACATGGTTTTATTTATTTTTGGAAAGAACTCTCGTACAGAAGGGTCTTTAGAAGGCTGCATCTTACCCTGCCAGTTCGAAAGTCTAAGCTGAGTAAAATCACCTGGAGACAGCAAAAACATAGGAGGAAAAAGGTCACCGTCTTGGAGTTACTATATCCATTTTTTTTTTATTTTTTTTATACTTGTGTGGTGGACAAATGGTAGAAGCTTCGGGTGGGACATATAATAGTGACAGGGTCGTAGGGTGGCCTCCTGTCCGTGAATGATCTGGACAACAACAACACAGCCTCAGGACGCTGTAACCCCCTGAGACCCTTCAAGGCCTAGAAGAGGGTGTTTTGGGATGGCAATTACCGTTACCTGTTGTCCAAGCTTGCGTTTCCACGTTCTGGCTGTGTATGTGTGTGTGTGTGTGTGTGTGTGTGTGTGTGTGTGTGTGTGTGTGTGTGTGTGTGTGTGTGTATGTGTGTGTGTTTCTTAAGAGAAACTATTTTTGCAACTGGACTAAATTTATTCAGTCTCTCTCTCTCTCTCTCTCTCTCTCTCTCTCTCTTCTAGGTTGCAGGTAGCGGTGACTATAACCCACTCATTTTATCCAGTGCTGCCTGCTTCTCCCTCCACCTTTATCATTCATTTTTCAGTGTTTTTCCTCCTCTTCTATTTCTTCCATCCTTCCTGTCACTTTTTATTTCTATTCTATCCACTTCAGTTGCCTCTACACTGAGTGACAAGCCTATTTGTTTCCTGTAACACAGGAAACCATTTACAATGCCGAGTGGTAACCTTTAAACCGAGTAACGGGAAGATGTGAACCTGCTACGGTGCTCATTAACTGGGTGGTGAGACGCAAATGTGGCGTCCATCCGGGAACTGAACCTCCACCACACTCTTCCCCGCGCCTCGCTGTTGCGAAGTGCTGTGTGCCGCAATGGATCGTCGGTTCACTACATGGGACAGCCGTGCAGAGGCGGTTGCTTCCCTGCGATTGATGGGTCTGCTCGTCCAGACAGACCGGAATTAGTCAACAACAACTCTTCCATTTGCCCTTGGCTTCTCTTCTCTCCTCTCCTCTCCTGTCCTGTCCTTTCCTCTCCTAATTTCTTCTCTTGCCATCATTTTCCTTTCCTCCAGTTCCCGTCTCGTCAAGTCTCGCCTTGTCCAGACTTTCCTCTTCTCCTATCTTCACTTCACTGCACTTAGTTTGTCGTCTTGTATTTTTTCTCATCGCCTCAATTTTCTTCTCACTCTTTTTTTTTTTTTTTTTTTTTTTCCCCAAGTCGCCTCTTCTCTTCTCCTTCCTTCAGTTCTCTTCTCTTGTCAATTTTTCCTTTCCTTTAGATTCTTCATTTCTCTTTCCATGTCTTGTCTCCTATTCTCATCCGTTTTGACTTCTTTTCATTACTTCTCAACCCTTTTCAACTCCTCTCCTCTTTTCCCATTTCTCTCCTCCTCTTTCCCAATAGAAAAGAGGAAAATGAATTCTGCGCACGAGTCGGCGGGCGAGCAAAGTTTTGGTAGCAGACGCGTTGTGAGGGTCGGTCAGACTTGGCCAACTTACTTGTCCCTCTCTCTTCCCTACTGGACGAAGGCGGCGGCGAAGAAGGATTATTCAGTTCGGGACGACGAAGAGTGAAGGAGTGGGGAGGAGGTTGAAGGGCGCAGGAGGGAGCTATGGAGGGGAACTCAGATTTTCTTTTGGAGAAAACCTAAACATCCTCGGTGACACTATACGATATACAGCAAAGTTGGTAAAAATGAGTGAAATGTTGAATGTAATATACTGTATATGTATTGACTGTAGAGGCTAACACATTTATCATCATCGTTGTTGTCAGTCATCATCATCATCATCATCATCATCATCATCATCATCATCATCTTTCTTGCTACACTTCTTTCACGACTACTTTTCCCTCTCCCAACTGGACGCCGGTGACGGCTTAGTAGATTATTCAGCGCAAAATGGCCTTGGTTAAGAGGAATTACTTGCGCTTTATTCGGAAAAGGGGTAACACCCAAATTATCTTGCTTTGTCCCAGTATGCAGCAGAAAATCGATAAGGACGAATCAGTAGTGTTCTGCTTTTAGATGGGCATCATCATCATCATCCCTGTTATATTTCTGTCAAGAGTAACTTTTTTGTCCCTTTTGGCACCAGGCGGCTATGCAGATTTTTCACCGCATAACGACCAGGCTGGACGGGAGAGGGTGGACGGAGACACCAGAACTTATATATGAGGTGGGGACCTAAACTGATAAGACGGGGGGGAGGGGGGGTCACAAGTGAAATTCCTTGCTGAGCGACAACACAATATGAGGCATAGAGTCTGTCAGGGCGGGAGGAATGTTTTGTGAAAGGGCCCTAAGCTACTGATTCTGGAGTCATCGTCAGTCGTCAGCCATCAGTCATCGTCATCTTTCTCCTCCTAATCATCATCATCATTCTAGTTAAACTGTTTTCAAGGTCATCTTGTACATCTTTTTCTCCACACTAACAAAGGCTTGGTAAATTATTCAGAGCGAAATTGCCAGGGGAGGGAGGGAGGCAGGGAAGGGAAGTGAAGGGAGGAGGGGAACCTGAACTTCCTTGGGGAGAAGTGACAAACTTCCTGGTGGGAGACACCTGAACTTCCTTCCTCGGCAATAATATACGTGAGGATTTTAAAGGCCGGTAATTAAAAAAAAAAATTATAACTTCATGAGTTACTGATTCTGTAACCATCATCATCATCATCGTTCTTGTTAAGCTCCTTGCACGACTCACTTGTCTCTCTTCTGAACTGGACGGCGAATTGGCATACCATTCAGCTCGGAACGGCCTGGATTGGGAGTTAGAAGAGGGGGAGGAAAGCACCTGAACTTTCATGCATGGCCTCATTTTATATAAGAGAATCTGTAAGGGCAGGTGGAATATTGTGTGCAAACATCAGCACTGACTTTTGAGACGATCATCATCGTCGTCGTCGTCGTCGTCGTCATCATCATCCTTGTTAAAGTATTCTTACAACTATGCAGTTTCTCCTCCTTCTAAATTGGACGGCAGCAGCAGTTGATCACTCAGACTGCCCACTTGAACCTCCGTTACATGTTCAGCTACACCGTAGACTCGATAGCGGCGTGGGATATACATTGTTTGTATGAATATACCGACTGTGGAAAAGGAAGTATGTATGCATCATCATCATCATCATCAACATCATCACCGTTGTTAAATTGTACTCAAGATTAATAATGTTGTTGTTAAAACTGAGTACGCGAGGGTGTAGACAAGCCCTTACTATTAACTAGTATTATGACGGCCGAACTAAAAACTCCTGTGAAGATGGGGAATGGTTAAACAGCACTACAATGTACATAACGCAATCAGGACTAAAGTGAGGAGAGCAAATTTCTTCTATTTTGCACCATGCCTTTCACAACCGGTGTCAGAAATACGAGGTGTGAGTTCTCTTTTGCCGCCCCAGGTTTAATAATATGCCCGGAAGTAATTTGTCCCGCCCCTGAAGTGGACAGTCGGTGTTGCGGTGGATTATTCAGTGTGGAACGAGCCAGGGGAGAGAGAGAGAGAGAGAGAGAGAGAGAGAGAGAGAGAGAGAGAGTTTCTTTGTGCCTGTGTAGGTGTGTGTTTGTGTTTGTGCTTGTGCTTACGTGTGCTTGTATGTATGAGTGTTTGTATTCTCTGTTTTGTGATTGTGTATATGTGTTTTTTGTGTGTAAGTAACTGTGTTCACGTGGTGTGCTTGTATGTGTATATGCGCTTGTGTTTTGTGTGTTCGTGTTTTCTGTGTGTGTGTGTGTGTGTGTGTGTGTGTGTGTGTGTGTGTGTGTGTTTAGAGTGAGGAGGGGGCGTGTGAGAGGGGACACCTGCAGTCTCTTTCTCTGCTACAATGTACAGTATGTCATGGGGTAGTTATGGGCGTGAGAAATGTTTTGACAATGTGAATGTACACATAAACGAATTTTAGAACCAAATTTCATCATCATCATTATCATCTTGCCACAGTCTCATCGAAGCCTCCCCTTTCTGAACCAGTTAGGTGTTAATACAAGTCGGTATGGAACTTCATACCCTGCCATCAATTTACTAAGAGGTTGAACTCCCCCAAATGGTTCGATTGGCAAAGCAACCAACCCAAACCCTTTAGCATACAGTTCTTACTTTGAGTAAAAAATACATATATTGTATTCCTCAGTCACTTTAAAATTGCTTTAAATCGCACAATAGTATTAAGAAATCTCGTCATATCAAACTTTCTTCGCAACCAAGCATCCATTTAAAAAATCCAAATAACAATAGAATATTTGGTAAGCTCGCAGTTCTTTCAATTGTAATTTTAACAAGTCATCACCCATTCACCCAATAATATCTTCAGATGAGAATACTGTCAGTTACCCTCGTGGAAAACCTAACATTCTTGGCAGTACGTTTGCCAGAAATTCTTCTCTAGAGGAATTCAGTCACGACTTTGCTGTACTAGAATTTGACCTTCCCGAAACTGCTTTACTAAAGATGCAGGCTAGACCAGTAAAATCAGTCCTAGAAGGTTTGCCAGCCAACAAAGCTCCAGGTCCAGAGGAAATTCCTCCAACAGTTTTGAAAAGAAAATGTTCCCCAGAACTTGCTTCTGTCGTACATAAATTATTCATATTATGCATACGAACTTATATATTGCCTAATTCTTGAAAAGACGCCACCTTCCACCGAATTCCATGGATAGAAAGTTCCTTTGATCGCTCTGATTATAGAATTATAGCTATCACATCTTTTGTTGGTAAAGTATTAGAGAATGCCATTAATAAGCATTTTATTAAACATCTTGAATCCAACAGCATAATTAGTGACAGACAGTATGGTTTTCACCTCAAACGATCCACTGTTAACATATGTCTTATTACTCATACAATCCTTCAGTCAACTGACCAACATGGAGAAACCCATGCCATAGCCCTCGATATTTCTAAAACTTTTGACAGAGTGTAGCACCGTTCCTTGTTATCCAAACTCCCTTGCTACGGCCTATCATCTCTCACTCCATTGATCTCATATCTTAGCAGTAAGATGTTGAGAGTAAAGCTACATGATGTATGTTAAAATTTACGTTGTTAGTGCCGGTATGCCACAAGAATATGTCCAGGCTTCAACCATGTAGCCAGCTTCATTCTTAGTCTTATTAATGACCCCATGTCTGTCACCCATAATCCCACTCACTCATATGCGGATGACTCATCTCGTAAAAGCTCCTTTACACTTAAACACCCATTCACAAAGTTTGGTATCTTCAGCTCTCAAATCAGCACAGCAGTCTCCATATATCAAGACATCAGAGATTAATGAGTGAGGACAAACTAACACTATATCATATAATGCTATGAAAACCATACATATACAATTTACTAACAGATAGATATTGCCTGATTCATAATTATTACCTTCAATGCAACCAACTTTTTTTACAGTTTTAGCAGTTTTGGATTATTACATTTTAATTGGTTATCTTCCTCAGTTCATCTTCTGTAGTATATATATATATATATATACACACACACACACACACACACATACATACTGTTAAATCTGGTGTGCCTTCCTCCCTTCTCTCTCTCTCTCTCTCTCTCTCTCTCTCTCTCTCTCTCTCTCTCTCTCTGTCGTTTGCTTGCCCGCGCGCGTGCGTGTGCGTGTGTGTGTGTGTGCGTGTGTGTGTGTGTGTGTGTGTGTGTGTGTGTGTGTGTGTGTGTGTAGGTGGGAAGAGAACCTCTGGGTCATTGTGCAACAACTGAGACACATTGCACTGCACTGTGTGTGGGCAGGTGGGTGGATGGGATAAAATAAGCGATTGAGAAATGTCCATGAAGTAATCAGGTAGATAGCTGGAATATCTCCATGTTGAGAAATAAATCCGTGGGGGAAAAAGTCCATGGGGGAAATGCGCTGAAGCAGAAACATAGGTACGGTGGGGAAAGAAAGGTCTGTTGGAAAAAGGTTCATTAGTGAATATAGGTCCATGTGTGGATTTGGTGTTTCCTCGTAGAAAAAAATATATTCATAACTGAAAACAGGCCCAAGGGAGAAATACGTCGAACGGGGAAAGTAGGTCCGTGGAAGGAACATAGGTTTATCGTAGGAAAATTGGTCTGTCATGAGTAATACGTCCGTGGCAGAAAGTAGGTCTGTGGTGAGATAGCTTTGTGAGGGAAACAGGGTTGAAGGAAAGAACAGGTTCGTGGGGGAGAATAGGTCCGTCGGGAAAATAGGTCCATAGGGAAAACAGGTCCATAGGGAAAATAGGTATCTGGGGGGAAATTAAGTGAATAAGAGAAAATATGTCCTTGAGGTCCATTTGGAAAAAGGTCCATGAAGGTAAAATGTTCAGTGTGGAGACAAGTCCTTGGTGGAAAACAGATGGGTTGGGGTTTGACTTCAAGGGAGTGTAGCCGGAGACGGGTTTATATACTAGTTATCAGTATGATTGTTATCCTCGCCCAGCCACAACATAGAGTTGGTAAGGGTTATTGGAATATTAAGTTACTGTGGACATACGAACCTCGGAGACAAACACATTGATTATCGTCATCATCCATATTACTCCATTGTCAGCTTGGTGAATAGAGGTTAAAATAGGATTGTCTGGTGCAACATTTCTTATGCACATCTATTTGGAGCATGATAATTATTTGAAAGGACAATTTTTTAAAAATGTTTTCCTAGTTTATGTTAACAATAGCAGCTCATTTATGTGAATATATTTAACCTTACAAACATGTACAATTCTGGTCAATAGTTCGTTTACACTGACTCGAAAGTGTTCCAAAACCTAGTGAGATCTTGCTGAACTGAATTCTCTTCAGTTTAACTAGACGTAAAACTGACGTCTCCTGTCCTGAATGCTGATTTGTAACGAGTGTTTAACACTAGAACATGGAAAAGTGCTGTGAAAAGGAGACTGAACTGTAGTATTCTTATTTTGACACTGAGCTAAGGAAAACGGGCTGCAAAAGGACAAAATAATTCCGGCAAGTTATAGTGAATGACATATAGTCAGTGATGTTTAAGCTGGTTAGGCGGATTGTATCACAGACTCATAAGTTCGAAAACCCCAGACGCGTAATAGGATTAGTGACTGCAAAGTGCATCAGTAAATGGGACTGGAGGCATAAAAGAACAGCATATAATGACGAATCTTAGAACAATATTTAGGATTCTTATATCTACTCTCAGCTGAATAATATCGTCTGGCGTTAACTGGAATGGATTACTAGAGCTTTAACTACTATGAAAACATCAACCACTTTCGGGAGGGATGCACTGCAAAACAAAACCACACTCCATATTTCTCTTCTCAGAGCCACCGGCTGTTGACGTTTGTTCCAATCCAACCTGGTAAACTCTGCGGGTTTCAGCCCTACATGTGGCTCCCTTTCGTTTCTCTTTTTCTTTTAGTGTTTCTGGTTTTATCACATTTATCGTTTGCTTGCGGCGGGATCCTCGTAAATTAGTAAAATCGTCTGGAGTCAGTTGGAATGTAATCGATTTTTTAAATAATAAAAACGCTCATCAAGGTAGATTTTAAGCTTTCTTTTCACACTTGATTGTCCTGAATTGGTTAAAAGCTTATGACACTGCCCAGAATAAAAATATAAAGTTTTAAGTTCACATCCAAAGGTTAATTACTTTACTTATATGACGTGACGTTTTTCATGTATTACTTATGACATGTCCAGACGATTTTGTTCAATTTTATTCTCGGGCCGGTCAGACTTTTGGACAAAATATGTTTCCTCGTTGTTCCTCTATACCCAGCAGTACAACTAAAAACCTGGTTAAGAATTCGATCGTGGCATGTCTTATTCCGGTGGTTGTTTGTGACTCAGCGGTGCAGTAATTGAATGTCTGCTTGCGTGACCCTCGTGCAGTCGATAGGCACTTATTCAGAACTTTCTTCTTGGCTTTACCAGGGAACTGTAGGTGGTCAGAGCCAGTTGTGCGGATCCAAAATTGTCGCGTACCAGGTATATTGTAGATGATTAGTGTCTCAGTATAACATTTTCCTTACTTCAGGTAGTTGTTAATAAATGTGTCTATAATTACCATTGACGTTTCAGACTTTGCGTATGCCATTAGTGTTGTTTTTCAGACTACGAAATTCAGCTTATGTTTAACCAATCCAGCCCAAGAACGTCATCAATATATTATTCTGGCTACCTCTATACGATTGGAATAAACTAAGAAAAGATCTTTTGTACTGAATGGACTGATGAAGATTGTATCTAATCCACCAGTTGGAAGAGTGTTCTGATCTTGAGAATATCATCTGAGGGCAGCAAGATAGAATAGAATATGCCATTGGACAGAAGGGATTAACACATTGTTACTTGAGTATTGTGGTGTTTAGAATACCTGAGTAAGTATGCGTGGGAGGAACTGGGTGGGTGTAGTTGGAGCTGACACTGTTTCCGGATATCTTATATAATATGTATTCGCCCATGAGACTTTTAATAAACTCGGGCAGACTCTCATAACATTTTTCTGCATATCACAGCCTCTTCGAAAATAGTCTATACTTTTTCCATCTTTATTTTTTGAAATGTGTTGAAAAACGTAAAATTATTTCCCGGTAACGATACATGTCTGCGTATGTGTACCTTTTAAACAATGCATAAATTAGGACTTTTATTAACATATGAAACAAAATTTACAGAAATGTTTGTTGTACAAATAATCACACGGCAACAGCATTCACTGTCAAATCATCAATCAGTTGAGTGACGATACTGTGTGGGCCGAGTGAATACAGTATTCAGGGTGGCTGATTATAACACAAGCCAATTCCGTATGGTGCCAGGACAGCTCGTTAGCTTTACCATTGTATACTGTACCTTCATCATTCCGGCTTTCATTGCATAGTTGGTTAGTACTGTAATGAGGCAGCGAAAATGTCTTCACTCTTCATAAAAGCAGGCAAAGCCGTCCCAATAACACACAAGACCAGAGAGCTTAATATCCGGACCACCCTGTATATAGACACGACAAATTTTGCCGTCTGGAGCAAGGTGTTTTCTGACCTTTGAAGGAAAGTATTATTTATGATAAATTATTGTTTGCGCTACTGAGGCGTGGAAGGTATTTTGTGATCAAGGAAAATTGGTGCGTCAAATAACCCAGTGTTTGTGTTGCCAACGTTTTCTGCTTTGCAGAGAACATACAGCCATGACCAAAAGTTCACCACATTTCTATACCGGATGTGTCAATGGAAGGTGTTGCAGAAATCATTTTTATGCGACAGCGGTATGAAGCATACAGGAAAAGAGTGCAGTATAAGAACGAAGGATACTGTGAGTTGTTTGGGCAGGAATGAGAAATATGGAAGGCGGGTCATAGTGCTATGAGGGGATTCTCGGCGAAGTGTCGTTCATAGCTGTAGATACCTTAACCCAATCAGCTGGAGCACTTCTTTTTTTTTTTTCCCTACCACAAGACGCTTTTATTACGGCTACGGAAGGATCTTTCTCATTTCGTGGTACATAATGGCTCTATGTAACACTTCCAGTTCGAAAAAATTAAACTTGTAGAACTGACTGAGAGTTGCCAGAAGAAAATGAGACGTCGTCGTAGTGAAGTACTGTAAATTAAGGAGGTAGTACGTAATCTTTCACTGCTTCACTTCGCTGACGTATCTCATTTTCTCCTGAGACCTTCGAACGATTTTATGAAGCTTAGGATAAACTTTTTGAACTTAAGAGGTAGATAAAGATTTTCGTATTCCCCCCCTTGTGTGCGTGTGTGTGTGTGTGTGTGTGTGTGTGTGTGTGTGTGTGTGTGTGTGTGTGTGTGTGTGTGTGTGTGTGTGTGTGTGTGTCGTTTTGTCTGTTATTTTGTGAGAAAAAAAATGAAGAGTTTTGATCCAGTTCGAACGAACGTGGACAAAAAATTGAGGGTCTTCCCAGGGTTCATTTACTGTATTGTTTTTTAGAACAGTATATAACGTCAAAGTTACATGGCAAGGTCAACATAAACTGCTTTGATGCGGTATGAACCAAACCTGGTAGGAGGGTAGATGGTAAAGAGAGGACGAGGTGATATGTTTTGAGAACAGTCACCATACATGGTATTGGGCATGATCAAAGGATGGACCAGACCCGTATAACATAATTCAGACTGTTTTGATTCGATCTTCATTACACTTCATGAAGGCTGACGATTAGGAAAGGTTAAAAAAAAAAATCGATTTTGAGAACAATATGCCAGAGTTCAAAATCACGGTGCAAGGTCAAGTTGATCAATTCAAACAGTTCTGATGCAGTTTGGATTATAAATGGTATAAGTGTTGAGGGTAAAGTATGGGTGAAGTCATTCGATTTTAAACGCAGTCGGTCGAATGTGAAGATTGAAGGAAAGTATTCAATGCTTAGGCCATAGACCAGTGGTAGGACACAGGTGTTGCACTGTACGTGTTCTGTCTTGTTCCCTTTAGTCCTGGGAATCTGACCTAAGTTGAATACAATTGGAAATAGCAAAAAACAAGGTCGTGGAACTGAAGGGCTAATACAGGAAGTGTCAGTGGCACAAACACCGGACTATTATCTACCGTGAAAATCCAAACCAGAGCATGCGTAGCTCTGGCAACACACACAGCCGGTAATGCCAGAATTCTGGCTCACTAATTTGTACGCCGCGCTGCACTCACTCCATTACTCCATGCCGAAAACAAGTAATCAACATTTTAGCCTATATGCATAATAGTTCCGCTTTTAGATATAAGTACATATTTACAATATAAATACATATTTATCTTTTTCAGCATGAGGACATACTTTTAATTTTATTCATTCTGCCCCTACACGATGTTCTCAACTTAATCCCTTTAGTCCGATGAAATTTTGTTCCACTATATTCCTACTCTTTACTGGTATTTTATTCAGCTTCAAAAAATATCTCTTGTGTTCACAGGATAAATGGTGACAGAATTTAACACTCCTATTGTAAAAACCTCTCCCAGAGTGAACAGAAATAAGCAAGAAGGGACCCCCAGCGAGTGCAACATCCGCGTCGTAGAAATAGTCTTAGGGCCCATATCTGACATTGCCCTCTGACTTGACCATCAACCGATTGTTCTCAAATTCGAATAACTCCATTCATGCCTGTTATTCAAAATGTCCACTGTTTGGTCGAAATTGGATCAAAACTGTTTAAAGTGACCTTACCATATGACTTTGACCTAGACCTACTGTTCTTAGGAACAACAGGTTAGTCCCGTGGCTGACACTCACCCTCTATATCAAATTTGTTTATAAAATAAAAATTGTTCTTTATTTCACTCACAGACTTACGAGTCAGACTTTGAGATTGTCCTGCGATTTTGAGTTTTAACAAAGTGTTCGTAAAATCGAATTCCTCCTTTCTTGCCTTATTCTTAACCCTTCCACCGTGTTTAAACTTGCCTTTAGCCTAGACCATAGGCCGTTTCCTGTGACCTTGATCTTTGATTGTTCTCAAAGCAGATTCCCTTCATCCCTACCATACCTTGAACCATTCCACAACGATTAGTTTTAATAGTATAAAAAATGTTTAAGGTGGCCATGTCATATGATTTTCAATTTAACCTATCCTTTTCGAAAAAAAATATGCGTAAACCCCATAGCCATCCCTCAACCCGACCATCAAGTTTGTTGAAATCGTGTAAAAACGATGTTAGTTTTCTTGTTCACACACAGACACACATAGATCTAACTTTTATTTTACTCTGTAACCTTGACCGATTGTTCTCAGAATCAAGCTTCTTCGTTCTTGCCTAATCCTTAACCCCCTACGAAGGTCCGTCTAAATCGGATCAAAACTGTTAAGCTCACCATGCCATGTAACCTTGACCATTGACATACTGTTCTAAAAAACTAAAAGTCATCTCCATCGCTAACCCTCAACCCATCCATTATGTTTGGTTAATTTCGGACCATAACTACCCGATTTATACGTTAAAGCGTACGCGCGGGCACACACACACACACACACACACACACACACACACACACACACACACACACACACACACACACAAAGTAAAATATTACAACCTCCAAGTAATCGCCCGGGTGGTTGTAAAAAATATATGCCATCAGTCAGCAAGATCTATTAGTGATTCTTTTTGGAATGGTAGAGATTAGATATACACTTTTATTTCCAAGCCCTAAAATCTAAACAGAACATGCTTATCTCCGGCAAAACACAGAACTGGTAATAACAGTTTTCAGGCTCACTAATTTGTACGCCAGGATGCACTCATACCATTACTCTATGCTGTAAACAAGTAATCAGCATGTTAGCCTAATGTATATTTCTTTCTCTTATATATATATATTTGAAATTCTGCATGATGACAGGAGGCAGTGAATTAATCGCATGTAATAATTTTTTTTCTTCTTCATCTTGCTTCCGAAGTATCCTGATACACGACAGTACTTATTAGTGCGGACTTTTATTTTAGTTAATATGGCTATACTTAAATTATAATCGCGAAATAAGTTTTCACACTGTGTTTTATGTCTATTTATTCTTCCAGCAGATATAATAAGAAATTGCATAACACGAAAATTAATATATTTGCACTTTTTAAATAATGTCCACAGTAGAGTTGAGCACTGTAAAAGCCTTGCGAACTTTCTGGCCTCTTTGTTGTCCTTTCCAAATCTCACACCAAACTATCGGATGGATCCCCGCAAAGTTAGGCGTGCATGTTTGGCAGATCTGTGGGTGTCCTGCGAGAACTGGAATAGCATTTAGAAAGGATCCTACCCAACTCACAGGATAAACAAGTTTCCATTTCAGTTAATCACTCATATAGTCACAGATTGCATTGTTTCCGCATTTTGTCAACCTAAAACCCTTAATTGATCGTGAAGTACTTGGTGGCATTATGACTGTGAAGGCAAACGTTTATACAAGCAATTTCATATACAAGCTAAAATGCGGAAGGTTTATAAATATGGTTCCTTAACATTTTTCCCCGTTTCTCCATCCTCCTACGGGCATTCTCGTTTGTTTTAACTCCTTTACCTCGAGGGGGATATTTTATTCTTGCTACTGTCGGACGATTTTTATTAAGCTTGGGGAGAGAAATCAGGCTGCCAAGGGGTTGATCTAGACTGTTTCTAATCCAGTCACACAACGACTTTTTTCCGGACATAACCAAGTAGTCTGAAGGTAATAAGATAAAAAAAAAAAAAAAACTTTTAAATGTAATCAACCGTATTCTCAGTGGACATGAATCTGATTTGCTGTGGAGGTCGTTTGTTACTGGTGAATGATACTGGCTCTTCTTTGCTTGATACACTTCAAGATCGTGCTAAGGAACTGTGAATTCCGTCAGTACGATGATGCCTTATGTTTAAATTGCCTCCGCACGATTTTACTCAGCTGAAAGAAAGACAACTCTGAGCGGACTTTACGTTTTCAAGACGATGAAGTATTTTTCTGCTCTATTACTGCCACCACCAGACGATATAATTTAATTTAGAACAGACTTCGAGTGGGATAGGGGTTACTGAACGCTATTTCAACCCCTCCACTTCTAAAACTTTCTCCAGATCCGAATACAGTCGTCTAGTGGTAGCAAGCTTAAATTGAAAAAAGACGTCGGTGGATTCAATGAGTTAGGGACAACTCTTTATTTCTTCAGTGTGATGACGATGTATCGCTTTTATTCCTGCTACCGCTAAGCAATAGTATTCAACACAAGAAATATTGTCGCACTGAAGCGGTTTGCTGCATCTATACCTATGTTGTTCACGAGTACCCTGATTAGGTAAGGGTAATCAGATAATGATGATTACTTCAGGAAACTGTAATTACCACTTAACACAGTTTTAAAATGGTGCGAAGAAACTATCAAACATAAGTGTATACTTGGGCAATTAAGCAGCTTCCTGAGGTTTGGGGAATGCATTGCGGAAAAGCCGAACCTTCTGAGGCATGCATTAATCAGGTGCTACTTTGCTTATTATTTCGTGTGTATTCAATAATCTTCAGGTAACACTGGGATGATGGTTGATTCTTTGACTGCTACAGTGTTCCTTGTAAATAGTCTCTTTATTGCCATCTTTCACACACACACACACACACACACACACACACACACACACACACACACACACACACACACACACACACACACACACACACTGCTAATGAATGTAGCTTCGGTAACTGAGTTTCAGTGGCAGAATTTCTCCATGCAACACACGGATAATCACAGGTACAGATTGTATCATTTTCGTAATCCTAATTACATATACTTTAGCACTGGTGAATGACTTCGTATTTATACCTGGAATTTGAAAACTCAGCACAGCTTAAGTAATTAAGCTTTTATAGAGTGTCCTTTTCACTTTATTCTTGCTACCGCCAGACGATTTTCTTGAGGTTGGAAGAGACTTTTCAAACGGAAGGGGTTAGACTTAACCTTCATTTACCCTTCATAGTTAGTTATCCCCTCAGCTATAATAGAATTGTGTGGATACACCAAGATTATATGAAAAATATATCCTCGGGCAAAAAAGATCAAAGAGAAAAAATTATAAGTTTATATGTCCCAGCATCAGACTTCAGCATTATCTGCTGCCCATTATCATCAAAAACACCATGTCTTAGCAAGTTTAGTGTCTGACGGGAATGTCACGCAGATAAGCACTCTTAGGCTCCCAGGACTCACTCTCAGATGAAAGTAATTTGCCTGTCATTAGCTAGAATAGGATACCAGAGTTGTCCGACCCTCGAGATAGTTATTGGTACCAATATTATTGCTTTCAAGCTCCTCTGACATACACACAGCTGAATAAAATAATCTGTTATCTACAGAGCAGTACTAGAGTTGTCCGATCAAAAGAGGATTAAAAGTTAAATAAATGGCGGAGGGAAATTTAGAATATTAGACAGAGAAAATTTTTATTGAAGGCATCGTTTGATCACTGGAAATAAACCCGTCATCTGTGAGCCAGGTAGACTGTAATAACGCTGTTAGATGAAAATTTGACTATCATGTATCCATCCTCGATGACTCCCAGTGCAGTTTGAGTGACATGTGGACTCAAGTTGTGACTCTAAACAACTTTTATTAACAACTTTTCCTTCTATAATCAGTACTTTCTAAGATTTGAGTTTTCCATACAGACAGACAGACACAGATACATTTCTTAAAAAAATAATAACCATCGACTTCGTCTACCTGACTCAAAAATAAAATCTGTCTCTGTAATACTCCCTGAATGAGGCAATTACAAGGGAAATACAAATTGTCTCACTGAAGGCAGGCACAATACCCGCATAGCAGGTCTGTGAATCTAAAACAGGGAAGCATAACAGGCTTATCGAGGGACAAAGTGATACGTTTTGTGATACTGTCTTTGCGTGTTTAGTATGATCAAAAACTAAATTATTTTCTTCGCATTCTTGAGAACAGTAAAGGAACGTACAGTCGGTGCACAGTTGACCCCCAACATAGTAAATCGTTCTACCTTATCGATTATCTGTGCAGTGTTGTCTTCCCTACATTCATCAAATTAGGCCGTTTCCTCCTGGGTTGTGCAAAACTTTCGTGCCAGTATTTATCGTGGTTCTCTCATTTTCTTTCCTGTGGATAGTTAGACAAACAGACAAGGACAAGGCTAATGTCATTACTTCGGTCCCCCAATAGTGGCAGAGGTAATGAGTGAATGAATGTTAGTGTCATCCTGCATGGCAGACTTTGTACGAGTAAAGTAAATATATTGCTGTTTGGACTAATTGATGAATTAATATAATTTATGATTAAATTATCATCGTTTAGTTTTGGTAACGATTGGGCTATTAATGATAATGATATCGTTATATGTAATGATAATATTCATAAAATGTAGTAGTAGTAGTAGTAGTGGTGGTGGTGGTGGTGGTGGTAGTAGTAGTAGTAATAGTAGTAGTAGCAGTAGTAGTAGTAGTAGCAGCAGTAGTAGTAGTAGTAGTAATAGTAATAGTAGTAGTAGTTGTAATAGTAGTAGTAGTAGTAGTAGTACTACTACTACTACTATTATTAATAATAATAATAATATTAATAATAATAATAATATTAATAATAATAATAATAACAATAATTATAAGTAAAAATGATGATAATAATATAATAATAATAATGGTAATAAAAAAAGAATAATAATAATAATAACAATAATAATAATAATAATAATAATAATAATGTCGTCGTGAGCATCAATGTGAGCACTAATTACCAAACAGTGTGGCATCAGCATAATCCCCAGCCACGCTAAGCTTAAGCCCACTCCATAACGCATTTCACTCCCTCCCTTTCCCCGCCGCACAAAAATACCGGCGCGTTATTCTGTGATGGGGAGGGGGAAGAGGGGGGAAAAGGAGTCGATGGGAAAGGGAATGGAAAGAGAGAGAGAGAGAGTAGGAGTGGGAAAGTGATACGTTGGATAAGGAAAGGTAGGAAAGTAAGCTACAGAAAGATGGAGACTCAGGAGGGATGGGAGGTGTGGAAGCAGTATGTACTGTACTGTGGAAAAATGAGACAGAGAATAGAAAGAGAGAGGGAAGAGACAGGTAGGGTAGAAAAGAGAGGGAGGGGGTAGACTGGGGGGTACGAATTGAGAGAGACAGAGGGGAGGAGAAGTGAGCTGGGGGTGAGATAGGGGGTAGGGGTAAAGGGGTGGGGTGGGGGAGGGGAGTTTAGGGGAGTGGGGGAGGGGAGTTTATTTGGTTAGCGGAACGGTATAACTCTATTACTCTGCTGCCTGTCCCGTCCTGCTTATCGCCGCCAAACTCCTGTGCTACTGCTGACGGGGAGGGAGAGAGGGGGGGAGGGGGATGGAGGTAGGGGGGAAGGAGGGGCTGGGTTACACGAAGAGTTACCCGCGTTTATAGTTCGTCACAGCCAGGGGAGAAAAAAAAAAGTTATTGGATGTTTAAAAAAAAAAAAATCATACTCATTCTTATCTTTACCACTATCAGTGTCATGGCCATTAGCATCGCCACTAATCATTGTCGTCATTATCACCATCACCACCACCACCATCACCACCACGATCATCATTATCATCAGCATCAACATTGGCATTGTTATTACCATTACCTTCTCCAGCGAAGCTGGGGGAGGTTATATATTCACCTTTTTTTTTTTTTTTTTTTTTTTTTTTTTGTCCACACGATACCTCCAAAAGTTCTCAATGAATTTCAGTGATATTTTTTCGAAGGGTGGACCATGGGCCAAGAAAGAATTGATTAAATTTTAGGGGGGGGGGATCGGGATCCTATGTATGCTGCACAGTATCTCCAAAAATTCTCAATGAATTTCAATAAAATTGTGTGTTTGAGGCGGATCCGGATCCTATCCACACAGTATCCACGGATCTGGATCCGGATCATTTTTCATGGTCTTGGCGGAGGTATGCGCTCCCTGAATGCTTTCTAGTTATTAGTAGTAATAATAGTAGTAGTAGTAGCAGCAGTAGTAGTAGTAGTAGTTGTAGTAGTAGTAGTAGTAGTAGTAGTAGCAGCAGTTGTAGTAGTAGTAGTAGTAGTAGTTGTAGTAGTAGTAGTAGTAGTTGTAGTAGTAGTAGTAGTATTGAAGCACACTCCGTCATCACTATCATCAACCTCAATTACATCATTACCATCATTTTCATTTTTATGATCATCATCATCATCAATAGTGTCATCATCATCGTCATTGTCACCAAATTTGTGTTAGTAATTGTATGTATAGGACCAAGAACGATTGAAGAAACAATATACAGATCAAGAAACAAAACAATATTCATCCCTTTTAAGAAACTGAAAACGAAAGAATATATGAAAGGAGAGAAAAAATCCAAAAAAAGAAAAAAGAAGAGCCAACAAAAACACGAACACAAACTCTGGCTACTGCTGAAGGATAGGCATTGGCCTTTATGGCGTGTGACAGGAAGAGGAAAGGAAAAAGATGAAATATAAAATTTACAGTACACAGAACCCCTAGAAAAAAGAAAATGGAAAAAATTAGTAAGGAAATGAAGATATATAGATAGATAGATAGATGTAGATATGGATATAGATATCTGTATGTGTATGTATATATCTATATCTATCTATCTATCTATCTATCTATCTATCTATCTATCTATATATATATATATATATATATATATATATATATATATATATATATATATATATATATATATATATATATATATTACAGTATGTATAATCATCATTATCCGTCTGAGTGTCCACTGCAGGACCGGCCTGTCCCGACCGAAGTGGGGACGATACAGCCTATGTATCTCTACCAAGTGGCTTAGGCTGTCTGGTAGAGATTGTATGTAGGGTGAGTTTTTGTAAGTGTGATTGTAGTGTTGGAGTTTCTTTGCATGTGTGTGTGTAGTCTGTGAACCAAGTGTAATCGGCCCGCGCAAGCCAATTGGGTGCAAGCATACTTCATAGTACGCGACACAGGTTCAACCACAGCACACCTTATGTCCGCCAAAGCAGAACGTGGCCGGAAGAACGCTCCCAAAGTTTATTACCTTGGCGGGGCGCGAACCCTCGTTCTCCCATGTACCAAAACGCACACTGTACCACTGTATAACTTCTTAAAATGTCTGTATATTTCAAACTTCAAAATTTTTCACTTTTTTGGAAAAAAAAAAAAAATAGATGCGAATGAATGTGTTTGAATGGATGAGTAAATGGGGAGTGTGTCGTCCTGTCTCGGCTACCTCCCTTTCCTTGGGGGAAGCAGCCTAGGTATATATATATATATATATATATATATATATATATATATATATATATATATATATATATATATATATGGTGGTACTAGTTTTTATTTTTTCCCAAAAAAATTGAAAAATTTTTAAGTCCGAAATATACAGGAGGAAATAGGGGACTTGGGTTTGAACGCAGTACGCCAGTAGCAGAGTTCCAGGCCGCTCCACCTTACTTCATCAAACCTCAGTGGTAGGTGGTGGCGACCATTATGCACTCACTTGATGTAGTGCTGCCTACTTCTTTCTTAGCCTTTATCATTCTTTTTCTGTGCCTGCCCTCCTCTCTTTCTATTTATCCCATCTTTCCTGTCACTACTTATTGCTTTTCTTTACAGGTGGCTTTACAGTGAGTGACAAGCAAAATGGTTTCCTGTAAGCCAAGAAACCATTTACAACGCTGGGTGGTAACCATATAACCAAACCATACATGTTCCCTACGTGTCAGCAAGTGGGTTGGTGGAGGGTGAGTGTCCCTCCCCGTAAAATAAATAACTCAAAGTCAAATGGCCACCTCTTGCGGGATTATGGCTTCTGGCAATAGATAGAAAGATAAATAGAAAAATACAGGCATTTTAAGAAGTGGAAAATAATAAATCTCTCTCCTGTTATTGGATGGGATGAATTATACAGACATAAAGACGAACGCATATGCAGCGTGGTTTATAGGAAGGAAATCAGTAAATATTTATGCACTGAGCGAAAAATGGGGTATAGCAAAGGAAAATTGTATACGGATCACTTTCTCTCTCTCTCTCTCTCTCTCTCTCTCTCTCTTTTTTTTTTTTTTTTTTTTTTTTAATTAAATCTGACTCTGTCCATAGACTACGCAACTCCTTCGCTGAGACCAGTAACCCTCCTACCCTCAACAGAGTGCATTGGACTCCCTCAAATTTCACTGTTTAGACATTGATACTCACTATCCATATTAAATTCACTTTCCTTTAAATTATGGTGCCCGAATGGTTAACATTTTTAGTTGCGAAGCTGCCAGCCCGATAGCGTCAGGGTTCGAATTCTGGTGCGGGCAGCTGGCAACGTTCGTTTCTGGTGTACTACCACCCTTCGAGGAATCGTACTAAAATGACTGCCTCAGGTAACACAACAGGGAAGCAAATTTGGTTACCTGGATGGTGCAGTGACCTTGTATCCCTGGATAGTAGATGAATAACCCACCACAGGCTCAAAGACCAAAGTTATGGAGATGAGCATTCGATCTTTACCTTTTGCCTTTATGTATGACGGTAATAGCAGGGGTTTTTGATATAAGTGTGGGCCTCGTGGAGCATCAGTATACCGATAGTGTTTATATGGTATTCAGATCCCCAAATGTTCCGTGCCTCAAGTCTGGATTAACCTCGCATACCGCCCGTCAATATTTTATCACTAAGGATATGATAAAGAAATAGTGTATAGTGGCACTTAGACCTGTAATATAAAATTTAAAAAAAAGGAAACAGAACAGGTATATTGAAAAAAAAATCTGGAGGAGGAATAAATTAAAAAACAAAGCTAATGGGATAAGAGAAGATCAAAACTGATGGAGGGATACACAGGGAGATTAAAAAAAAAAAGTATATGAAAAATTAAAGGTATATAAACGCAAAATTGGTGAGAGGAAAGAAAATCAAAACATGACAGAGGAAAAAAAATACGAGTCTATGAGGAAAGGCGGCTTGGAGTGGCAGAAGGAGATGGAGATGAGTGGTGATGGAGGAGCTTGGAGGTATTATGTTGTGGCCACCCTGGGTAAACTCTGGGATTAGGCGTCTGTCAGTTTGTAGACAGTGAACAGATAAATAATGAATAAATGAACAAATAGAAAATGGATGAATAGATAAATAAATGAATTAATGGACCAATAGGGGGATAGATAGATAAACAAAATAGATAGATAGATAGATAAAGAGAAAGGAGACAGGCAAATGAATACGTAACTCTAAAAAGCCATAGACGGGAAGTACTACTGATGAGATGAACAAGCTTTTATTGGGCTCTCAGAAAGACAGACAAGGAGATAGTCAGATGAGTAAAAGAGTAGAGAAATAGCATATAGAGGAAGTCTGGGGGACAGGGGCATATTTAGCGTTTAGATACATGTGTAGGGAGGTACACAGATACATAAACGTATTTACAAAGAAATAAAACTGTGAAAAGGAAGAAGTGTGGATAAAAACTATCTGTCTATCTATTGCCAGACGCCTCAATCCCGTTTGGGGTGGCCACAAACAAATCGCCTCCACGTCGTCCTGTCCCCCGCCATTTCACTGCCCTGCTCCCAACTCACACACCCCTCTCTCATATACCTCTCCACCCCATTCCTCCATCTCATCCTCGGCCTCCCCCTCCCTCTTCCCCCCTCCACCTCACTCACATACGCTCTCTTCGTTAGTCTTTCATCCTCCATCCTCTCCACATGGCCAAACCACCTCAGTGTGTTCCTCATAACGCTTCCTATCACATCCACATCCACACCACAACGCTTCTTTATATCCTCATTCGTCAGCCTGTCTCTCCATGTGACTCCACAGGCTCCTCTTAAATAACTCATTTCCACTGCTCTCACTCTTGACTTGTGTCCTTCCAACAACGTCCAAGCTTCACTTCCATACGTTAGAGTTGGTATCACAATACTGTCATGTAGTAACTTTTTCACTTCCATGCTCACTTCCCTGTTTCTTATCACTGCTTTCAAAGAATCAACAACCTTTCTTCCCTGCTGTACCCTTTCAAGCACTTCACCCTCCAAACCTCCATCCTTACTCATCACACTACCCAAGTACTTAAACGTACTCACATTTTCCAGTTCCTCACCATCCAACCTCGCTGTACATTCACTGACTTCACCTCTCTCAAAGACCATCACTTTACTCTTCCCTACATTCACCTTTAGATTCCGTTTCTTACACACTCTCCCAAACTCATGTGGATAAAAACAAAGGACATATATTGGACAGATTGACGTTCAGAGAGAGAGAGAGAGAGAGAGAACGTAAAAAAAATACTAACTTTGAATTGTTATAGTCACTGAAAAGTATTTCGTAGATATAAACAGCCAAAAAAAAAGAAAAAAAAAGACATTGACAGGCAGACAGATAACACAGAAAGAATGAAGGATAATTACAAAATAATTTGAAATGGAATCACATATCAGATTAACAGATCGCAGACAGACACAAAAAGTTTTACAAGATGAAAGTGAAGTATTGTAGACTTAGCTTGTTAAATAGACAGACACACAGACAGACACATAGGCAAACAAATAGACAGATGGATAAAAGGATTGATAGATATAAAAAATAACAGATGGAAAGTATTACAGACAGCTAAGCAGACGAACAAAACAACGTACTGAATGAAAAAAGCAGAGAAAAGGTTAAGATAAAAGTATAATAGACACAGGCGAACGGACATGAATTTAAGCATTTAAACTGATAGGTTGCTAGATGATAGACAGATTAATCGACGTCAGTCGGTCGATAGGTCGATAGATAGGTACAGATAGCTAGGTAAATCGATGGATCGATAGACTGATAGGTAGATTGACAGTAAGACCAATAGACAGGTAACTAAAAGAAACAGGGAAAAAAACACAGAAAAGAATTACTGCAGAACAGCTTAACGAGTTTTCATAGGGTATTCGGAGAGACAGACAGACAGACAGATCGACAGGCAGACAAATATGCAGAATGAAAAAAGAAAGGAAAATAAAAAAGCGAAAAGTGAAGTATTATAGATACAAACGGACGGACATGTATTGGGCATTCATGGCTGGTGACAGGAAAGGGTGAGAGGACGAGAGGAGAAGAGGAAAAACCTGTAGCTACAGAAACGAAAGACTGAGGGGAAAAAATGAATAGTGTTGTCTGCATCGCAAAGAGAAGGACAAAAAAAAAAAAATACAAAGAAAGGTAAAAAAGATATCGATAAAAAAAAGAAAAAACGATGGTCTGAAAAAGCGAATAGTCTGCAATTTATAAGAGGAGACCGAAAAGAAGTGAAACTAGGAGGAAAAACATATTGAGAAAAGAATTGCCATAAAAATATGAATAATATTGTCTGTAACGTATCGGAATAATAAGGCAAACCTTAAACACGGAATAAAATATATAAATGGTCTGACTATTAATGATATTTATAATTAAAAAAGAGTAGAGGGGATGAATCATGCGAGGCTGATGATGTGCTTCTGTACCATTTAAGCTGAAGTCTTAATAAGAAGGAATTCGTGTAGAGAAACGAAGTACAAAAGTGAATAATGCTGTCCCTAAAACATAAGACGATGGAAAAAATAGAGGAGAGGAATACCAGCACAGAAACGTAAAACTAGAAATAAATTATCGTGTTGCCTGTGATTTATTAGAGGAAAACAAAAAAAAAGTTGATAAATCTGTTCGGAAACGAAAGATTGGAAAAAATGTGAACTATATATATATATATATATATATATATATATATATATATATATATATATATGTGTGTGTATGTATGTATATTGGTCAGCCATACATTATTATGTGTTTATTTACTAGGTTATTTAGTTATTTTTGTCTGTTTATATACATATAGTTCATTAATTTATTGATAACGGACATTAAAGCAGAGGAAAACGAAGAAGTACGGATTAAAGGAAACAAATGAAGTGAAAATGAGACTATTTTAACCAATTCAAAGGATGTAAACCAACTACAGACAGAGTGACAGCTTAGTGATGTAAAATTTAAAGCTCAGTCAAATTAACATATTGGACTTATGCTCTTATGGACAGATGGGCAAACAGAACGACAGACAGCCTAATAAGATACAACTGAAACAAATCCTTACTAATACACATTAAGTAGAACACACACAGTAAGACAGGCGGACAGCTTGTGAAGTAGTCTTGAAACTAACACCTTACCAACAGTGGAAGCAGATCAGTGAATGAGAGACAGGCAGATATCATAATAAAGCTGAAGTTAAGTTTTTATATAAGGGACATTAAAAAAGACTGACGAAGACAGCATAGTGGACTATTATTCTAACTATTGTTTAAACAGTACAAGCAATTTAGATCAAGCACAGGCAGACAAACAGACAAATAGCCAGACAAAGGAGTAAAACTGAAACAGTATTATAGCTAATACTAGAGACTTGAAAGCACATACAGTATAGACAGAGACAAATTGGTACATTTTAACTAATAACAAGAGACGTATATAAATCATAGACAGATTGACATAGGGGCATATGTACATACAGAGTGTTGTGTGTTATGGCTTGCGATGGGAAAATGCAAAAAAGGTAAATGCATATTGGCGCGATAAAAGGCAAAGGATTGTGGAAACCTGTATGCAAAAAAATAGGAAAACATTACCTATGTACATAAACGCCTACTTTTTACCGTGAAAAAATAAAGTAAGATAAATACCTAAGGAATGATTATGACCAGAGTTTCAGAAATACGAGTATATAAAATTATTAGAGAAAAATAATACTGAAAAGGCATAAAAAATGGAAAAAAATAAAATAAAACAAACATGTACTGTCAAAGTGAAAATGCCACTACATTTCTGAGAGTAGGAGTGTCGTATCACACACACACACACACACACACACACACACACACACACACACACACACACACACACACACACACACACACACATCCATTCCAAGATTGTTTAAGCATTTATACAGTGTGATGGAAAACAAAAAAATGAAATAAATGAAAACCAGGAAGTGCAAAGAGAAGAGGAAGTAAAAACAAGAAACATAACAGACTGATGGATGGACGGCAGTGTTTGTAGCTTTTAGCAGGACGATAAAAAACGATAGGAAAGAATAAAAAATTGGAAACAGGATTGAGGGTGCATAAGGGAATTACAAAAAAAAAAAAAAAAGTTAAAAACGAAGGACAAACAATTGTATACTAGTATATGATCAGAAGCTTTTTTTTTTTTTTTTTTTTTTTTTTAGTAAGAAAAATTGAGTGAAAATGGGAAACACAGTTTTGGAAACAAGTTTTGTTTTATATGTGCCGTAGTTTTTCACCGAACTTAATTGAACTCAAAAATTGTCACGTACATCACAATTATATCTACAGCATTATTTCATCTTGTTATTTTGTACCTTATTACTACGCCTTGGTTTTACCGGCAGTGTTATACAAGTGCATTGACGAAGTTGTATGCCATAACACAGGATCAACAGTAATTCTGATTCTTGTCTTACAGCTTAATTTTGACATAGCTTGCAACACACAGATATAGTGCAAGATATTCCAGCACTGTGAGATGAATACTGTATAATTAGTGTGTGTCAGTGTTTGTCTGAGGTGTGGATGTGGCTGATATTATCTGATTTTGTCGAATCATCCAAATGGTCCAAGTAATTCATTCGTAATATTTGTTTGGTACACGGGTGGCGAGTAGAACCACATGAAGGGCAGTCTGAAGCAAAATGTGGGGTAATTTGGAGAAATCAGAAAGCACAGGTGTATGAAGTGAATGCTGTGAAGGAAATGAATAACTGCAAGTACATAGTGAATAAATGTATAATATCGCCAAAGGTGTATAAACATTCTAATGTCATTATTGCTTTATTTTCCTGCAAATCTCCATTACAGTACGTCATGTTAGTGTTTTATTACTGAGATGCAGGTTCTCTTGTTCAGTAAATTTTAATCGTCTCGTCGACAGTTTTACAGCATATATTAAATTCGTCTGAAAAGAATTATGTTATGTTAGCGTGAATGAAATGTTTATATAAATCCACCGCTGCGAACGGTGGACGTCCTATCTAACTTAGGAAAGGAATACGTCGAAGGGGAGGGGGGGAGGCAGACATGAAACCAGAATGTCGTGCTGTTAGTGAAAAAATTAAAACTTTTGACTGTAGTGAGTTTTCATAAGCCGAAAAATCGTCCTACTTAAGCTGAAATAAAATGCTACTTCATGTATGAAGAGCCCAGACATTAACTTGATAGTTTTTAATATTTTTGGTGCCCTAAGTTGTTCATGAACAGAGTAACATGGCTTGCGCAAGTCCAAGGAAAATGCAGAGCCGGAATTTAGCAGCCAAACGGTTAACGGAGACTGTTTCTGACCTCACGGTAAGCAACTCTACGTCAGTTAATAAAATCGTCTGGAGTTGCAGGTACGAGTATGAAATGGAAATATCGTGTTTGTAGTGAGGGGACTGATGGAGACTATTTTTCCAACCTGTTTAGTACGAGAGGTTCCTCCTAAAGTTTAGAAAATCGTCTGGGGATGGCAGGACTGAGAAAGCAATTTGTTTCAGGTAAATAAAACTGCATGGGAATATCCTGAATAATTATTTTTGTTTACCCCGGGTGTGTTTATATCAGTGAGTACTCCTTCCTTTCAACATTCGTGCACCCCATCTCCCTTACAAATCCCGAAACATTTTAAAAAACATTTTTGTATATGCATACAACCACTGCAGTATATTTATATTCTACACACACACACACACACACACACACACACACACACACACACACACACACACACACACACACACACAAACTAAAATAAGCCAGTGGAAGGAAGGTCCGGGGTTACATAGGCGGACGAACAGATGTACTCCTATGACGTACTTTTATAGATCCATTCTTGCTGTCCTTGGCCGATTTCTTGAACATTATAGATTTTTCAAGCAGGTCTTATTACATATAGTCTTCAGTCTTCGATAACCCTTTCGCTGTTGCAGATGTATCGTAAGCATAATAAAATCATCTGAAGATTGCAAAAGTAAAAGTATGTCACGGGATTCAGCGGGTTAGTATTTAAAGGGTGAAGATGTAGGCTCTCCCTCAAAATCTGATAGTCATTAGTGAGACCCATGCTGAAAGTAAAGCATGTTTAGTGTATGCTTTGCAGGTGAATACATTATTTAAAGTATTATGCAGACTAACCATACAAAATGTTAACAACTTTTCTCTAATTGATCGTTAGAATTTCACAACTTACAAACACCTTTACGTACCTTCCATGTTGTAATATGACCCCTTATCCTCGTAAAATAGTCATTATCTTGGTCAGTACATGTGTAAACCTCATTAAGAACTCCACATTCTGTGAAGTTCTTACTGATATTGTACGGTAGGTATTATTTCTTTTTTTTTGGGGGGGGGGGAGGAGGAGGAGATCTAGAAGGCTGGCATTCCAAGACCGTTCGAGATAGAGACTTTATATTTTCATGAGTGATGTATCTTGGTTGCAGACTTTTGGCAATTTTTTTTTTCCCCAACACTAGCTCCCTCTTGTTATTTTTTTTCAATTTTTGCTCTCATGTGCAGGAAAGTCTACTGAATTGATTGCTTTGCAAATGTTCCAGTACCTAATCGTCAGCATATACTAGTGCACCTGGTTATTGCTACTGAGATCCAACAAATGCTTTTTGAGATGCTGAGGAAAATCAAAATAGCCGCCTCATGCCTGAAAGTGCTAAAGCTGAAATTATGTCGCCAAGTTTCACCAAACTCATTGGAAATGTAGTGGGTCATGAGGGAACATGATTTGCACAATATGAATGACCTTGACTCAAATCTCATGGTCACAGGTCAAAATCCGTAGAAAATTTTGCGTAATACTCAAAGACCCTTAATATTAGGTCTACAGTGATAAAAGTATTTTCATCTGGAATGTGGTGTTCTTTGAATATTGCCTCAGCAATTTCAGATTCTGGTTTATTTTGGGGTTCTGTCTTCATGCGTAATACTTTCAGTATTATGAAATTGTTTATTTGTCATTCTAGCAACTCGGTATTATTAGATCAGAAGGGATCCCCTCTCAACGAAATAGTTAATTCCAAAGACAGTTATGAGGTGGATGAAATGTAAACAGAAATTTTACTTTTTTTTTTCTGCGACTGACGTATTCTGTATTTTGTTTTGACGTTCTCCACGCAGTTTTATGCAACTCAGGAAAACTCCTCCACAGCATTAATGGTAACTTCTTCAATCAGGGACGTCCTTCTCCAATTTATTCTTGCTGTTCTCAGATTATTTTACACAGCTTGGAAGAGACTTTTTTCAACTGGAGGTGTTAGATATGGCCTACATTATCTCTTTCACAACAGATGTGCTCTCCCAGACCGAATAAACTCATCTGAAGGCTGTAAGTATACAATGAAAATACGTCATGGGACTAAAGTGGTTAGCAGGCAAAGTGCATTACTACACACAATGACCATTAAAGCGAGTCATGCACGACTGAGTGAAGCTGATATGATCGACTCAGAAATTAATTCTTTCAGTCCTATAGCGCCTTGTTTATTTCATTCTCTTTGCTCCCACAGTATTATATTCGGCTAGTAGGAAATGTCTGATAACAAAGAAGTTAATGGTGTTTGCTTCTAATCCCTCCACAAACAGTAATCTCATGTGAGCTCAATAAAACCGTCGGTGGATAGAATAAAATAGAAATGTCATCGTGATATAGGGATAAATTGAGTAACCTAGCAATCACGTTTGATGCTGATGAAACATTTTTAATCACTTCTGTTCAGTGCCTTCATACTTATTTGATATTTAAAAACTCCAGACAAGTTTATTCAACGTAGAATTCATCTTCTGTGTTGAAGGGGCGTGATGTAACCTTCATTAACGTCCATTACAGATGGTCTCCTTCAGCTGTATTAAATGATCTGGCGATATCGAGTAGAAAAGATGTCATTGTACTACACAAATTAACAACACAGTCCAGTTTCTACAGTGTTTCTCCAGGGCGCAACCTCAGCCATCACTAGAGGTCAGCAAGGAGTAAAGTGCATTCACTCATCCCAAAATGGCCCACGTAACCTTCACAAAGTTAGAAGAGAGTGACAGACTGGATAGTGAAAGTGTCTGTAGTGTTTCCAGGAGAAAATCTTTACGTCACACTCTGATATTTGGTTGTGTTGGGAGTACAGCTAGGTTTCGTTCGCTGATTGCTGTCACTAAATGAATACCAGTTTTTATTCTTGTTTCTGAATTTTCCTTTGATAGAGGTCATATGTGTTAGCGTTCATACCTTAGATTTCTGTTTTAATACAAAGGAGGAATTATAAGTTTAGCTTATGTAGTTTAGAACCATGCAGTGCTCAAAGAAACAAACCAAGTAGGTTATGCTACCGAATGCATCTGAACGTTGGTGTGATGTAACAGGAAACGTTAGGAGAAACACACTGAGGTGGTTTGGCCATGTGGAGAGGATGGAGAGTGAGAGGCTGACCAGGAGAGTGTGAGTGAGATGGAGGGGGGGAGAGGGAGGGGGAGGCCAAGAATGAGATGGAGGGATGGAGTGGAGATGTATATAAGAGAGGGAGGGTGTGAGCTGGGAGCAGGGCAGTGAAATGGCAGGGGACAGGGCGACATGGAGGCGATTTGTTTGTGGTCACCCCTTACAGGATTAAGGCGTCTGGCTATATATATATATATATATATATATATATATATATATATATATATATATACACGTGGTGGTAGCGATAACACCAGGCGGTCCACGAGACGGTTATACATACTGTACGTTCCTTAATTTCCTTCCTGTTCCCCATAAAAGGGGATGGTGAATTGCAGGAGGAGAGTAACTTTGGCCTGCAATCCAACGGGTCCACGTTTCACATGAACAAGGGGTCACGTAAACAACAGCAACCTCCACAATATGTGAGACATTCAGAGTAACAAATTGATATGTATTCGGATTCATCGGCTCCCGAAGGATCAGTGGTGTTGGGGAGGGATTAAATCCATATTGTTCTGAAAAGTTTATTACTACTACTGCAGTACATTATCTCTTTAACTGGCGTGAGTTACCCTAAATAGAAATATAATATATTGTACTAGCTGCGGAGTAAGATTATAACTGCGGATGTCCATTACCCAGGGATGAGATAATGCAAGAGTGGTTTTAACTACTTTACCCTGATAACGTATTTTTCATATTCTTGCCATATTCAGGGGATTTTCTTTTGCTTTGGAGAGACTTCGAAATGGAGGGCTTTGATGCTGCTGTCATTAACCCCATTACTTGTAGAAGTCTGTCTTAAGTTGAATAAAATCGTCTGGTGGCTTCACTACTACTACTACTACTACTTCTACAAGTACTGCTACTACTACTACTACTACCTCTACAAGTACTGCTACTACTACTACTACTACTGCTACTACTACTACAACTACTACTACTAATAATAATAATAATAATAATCTATCTGTAATAATAACTAGTTCCATGTTGACTTACTGAGTATCCACAGCAAGGAAGCGTCACCATAACTATTTATGGTATTACAGGGTATTAAATTTTGGTATCATAAACAAGTCTGAGACCTTTAAAAATATTTCAAGGTCATTCATAACTGGAACACGGACTTACTCGTAGATTAACTTTAGGTAGCACCTTGTGTAATATCAACAAGATTTGAAGACAAAGGTTTGGAAGACGTACATGAAGCACGGGTGCATTTTACATTTGTCTCAGTAACTGGCTAACTGTATGCTTAACTGTATCAATATTCCTTTCAGGTAATAAGAGGGACCACATCTATATTATTGTAAAGTTACAACTTTATAGCTTTTGTGTTTTTCTCTCAAATTTGTTACAAAGAAAACAGAGCAGATTTGAATTTGGTACTTTCCACTAGGCTAAATGGCAAAGTATTCGGCCAAAATTCTCAGCAAACTTTTTGGTCATACAATATTCAACCAAACTGCTGTAACTCAATTAGTTTCTTAGATATATTAATTTCAAATATGCACTGTTGCATCATAAATGAGTATATGGCCTTCAGAAATAGGTAAACGTCATTTATATTTGGCACAAGTACTTCGGTCAACCTGGGCTTCCTGTGTAATATCATCAAGATCTAAAAAGAAAAAGAACGTGCAAAGAAAAATAATAATAGTACCAAAACAATAAGCTTAGCCATATATATATGGTGAAGCGTAATTAATAATAATAATAATAATAATAATAATAATAATCTATCTATATACCTAGGCTGCTTCCCCCAAGGAAAGGGAGGTAGCCGAGACAGGACGACACACTCCCCATTTACTCATCCATTCAAACACATTCATTCGCATCTTTAGCCCCAAAAGGGAGAACGGACAAATCCTCACCGCACCACACCGCACAAAGGTCAACTGCGCAATGCAATCAGTGACATCCGCAGCAGGGCCCGACAGCAGAACTGGTTTACCCCTGCCACATCATAACAGACCCATCCCCTTACCCGCACCTGACCTGAAAGCTGATTAGACCAAATGCGGGAGAATATCCCCTCAGGGCTGCGTCATCACTTATTCATTCACAATTTCTCTCCATTTATTTCTGTCACGCACAACCACTCTTTCTTGCTCAACAGACATCCCTCTCGCATCCAGCGCTTTCTTCACACTGTCCATCCATCCTATTCGTGGTCTTCCTCTCAGCCTTACACCTCTCACATCAGATCTAGTTATCTTTTTCACCAATCGCTCATTATCTATTCTCTCCATATGCCCAAACCATCGCAACACCCTCTGCTCAACTCTACCAGCCATCTCCCGAACAACTCCAGTTCTTCTTCGCACTTCATCATTTCGCACTTGATCCATACGAGTCACTCCACACATACTCCTCAGACACCTCATCTCCATTACATTCAAACTTTTCCTCTCTGCTACACCCATATTCCATGTTTCAGCCCCATATAACGCAGTCGGTACCACAACACCCTCATACAGCCTTCTCTTTACATCCATTCTAAGCGAACGACATCTAAACACTTTTTTCATTCCTCCCAGCACCTTTCCTACTTCATTTATTCTAAACTTCACTTCTGCATCTATTCTTCCATCCACAGCAACATGTGACCCTAGATATTTAAAACACTCTACCTCCTCAAGCAACTCGCCATTCAAAACTATATTCATCCCCCTACCGTCTACCAACCTCGTACACTTCATCACTTTACTCTTATTCTCATTTACTTTCAATTTCCTCCTTTCACACACCCTTCCAAACTCCTCTACCAACTGTCTCAATCTCTCCTCTGAATCAGCCACAAGTGCAGTATCATCTGCAAACAGCAGCTGCTTCAGATTCCACTCTCCACCATCAACATTTACCAGACTCAGACCTCCACCTAAAACTCTTGCATTCACCTCCCTTACAACACCATCCATGTAAATATTAAACAACCATGGCGACATCACACGTCCCTGTCGCAGCCCCACTCTCACGGGAAACAAATCACTCACAGCATTTCCCACTCTTACACACGCTCTACTATTTACTAAAAACTTTTCACCCCTTTTAGTAACCTACCATCAAGTCCAAACAATCTTAAAACAGTCCACAAAGCCTCCCTATTAATTCTATCATACGCTTTCTCTAAATCTATAAATGCCCAAAACACATCCTTACCTTTCGCTAAATACTTTTCACACACTTGTCTCACAGTAAACACCTGATCCACGCATCCCCTCCCTCTCCTAAAGCCACACTGCTCATCACCAATCACTCCCTCTGTACCCTCTCTAACTCTCATAATTAACACTCTGCCATACACCTTACCTACAACACTCAACAGACTTATACCCCCAAAGCTAGTACATTCATACATATCACCCTTGCCTTTATACAACGGGACCACACAAGCACTTGCCCAGTCAGTTGGCACCATACCATTCAGAAAGCACACATTCAACAATCATACTAACCAGTCAACAATAGTCACTCCACCACCCTTCAGGCATTCCACAGCACACCCATCCATACCTGCAGCTTTCCCTGTTTTCATCTCCTTTACTGCCTTCTCCACTTCCTTCTTCGTGATCAAAGAATCATTCAACTCTCCCAACACATTTATTCCTTGCACCCTTCTATCCGCCACAATCTCAGCCACCCTTTCCTCCTCTTCATTTAACAATCTTTCAAAATACTCTGCCCATCTCTTCCTTACTGCATCCATCTCAGTTAACATCCTTCCATCCTCTGCTTTTACTCGTTCTTCCTTCCCAGACTCTCCCTTTCACACCCTTTTCACCTCCTTCCAAAACATTTTCTTATTCTGTTGAAAATTCTCTGTCAGCCGCCTACCCCACCTCTCATCTGCTGCCACTTTAGCATCACGCACAGCCCTTCTCGCCCTATTCCTCTTTTCCTTATACCTTTCATATGACATCTCATCCTTCCTCTGCAGCCACACTTCATATGCACGTCTCTTCTCAGCCACAGCCATACTTACTTCCTCGCACCACCATTCACTTCCTTTTCTTACACCACCACCCACACGTCTCACACCACACACCTCTTCTGCATGACCCACCACAGCACTCTTAAACAACTGCCATTCCTAATAATAATAGCAACATTCAAAAGGTTATTCTACAGAACACGATGTTAATGCTGACTAAAACTATTTTATTTTAACCCCTTTTCTCCCAGAGTTCCTGTGCAAGGTATTTTGCTGGGAGGGTGCTAGGCGTACCGCCCTCCACCTGTCGGATCATAGTCGCGAAGCTCATAGGTCCCTACCCGAGGTTCCCTTCTTTATTAAATTCTGAAAACCCCCAGTTCCGTCTCACACTGAGGACACGGGGCGCAAATGGGTTAAGATAATCTCATTTGTTGTCTACGTATTAGTAAACAGATACATGTTATCCTTCGCAGTTGTACTCCAAAGTTTTTTGACATACATGTTCTAGCGTTTATGATGAATTTTTACACAGACTTGTTAGTGACTTTTCCTTCAGCAGAAAAATATGTCTGACTAGGCCCCAAATAAAACACATTATTACGGCAACAGCAACGAGTATGTTTGGAGTTCTAATTCGAAATGGTAAAAGGATACTCGATGATAATGACACATGATTCATAAATAACCTCAGATAAAGAATTATCAAACCAGGACCCATTAAATCCTTCATTACAGTGATGTGTGACTATTTTACTTGCTACCACCTTATGATTTTAGTAATATTATTCGTCTATCTATCTATTGCCAGACGCCATTATCCCGCAAGGGGTGGCCATTTGACTTTGAGTCATTTATTTTACGGGGAGGGGCACCAACCCACTTGTTGACACGTAGGGAACACGTATGGTTTGGTTATATGGTTTCCACCCAGCGTTGTAAATGGTTTCTTGGCTTACAGGAAACAATTTGGCTTGTCACTCAATGTAATGCCACCTGTTAAGGAAAGGAAAGCAATAAGAAGTGACAGGAAAGATAGGAGAAATAGGAAGAGAGGAGGGTAGGAACAGAAAAATAATGATATAGGCTAAGGAAGAAGTAGGCAGCATTACATCAAGTGAGTGGATGATGGTCGCCACCACCTACCGATTTTAGTAATTTGAGTAAGGGCCTTGTAATGAAAGGGTTAATAGAGATTATTGCGTACCCCATCACTCCTTTGAGAAGTCTTACCTAAACTACATTATCTTATCAGAAGCAAAAAAGAATAGAGTGCACTGAAAACACTTCCTGGTATTGAAGGGGTAAATGACAACCAGGAAGCTTCTTACCATTCCAGTGTGTTATGGTGGAAGGAGCTTGAACTGAGGTTCGCAAATTTAAGATCAGTTCACTCACGTTATTAAAACGTGATTTTGCAGGAAAAAGAGGAGACATGTGAAGATTCTCCGTTCCCTTTATATTGCCGTTCCTGTAAAAACAAACCTTTAAGAATATATATATATATATATATATATATATATATATATATATATATATATATATATATATATATATATATATATATATATATATACATATATATATATATACATAGAGAGAGAGAGAGAGAGAGAGAGAGAGAGAGAGAGAGATACCGGTATATAAAAGACTAACCTATCCTAATCAACCCGACATACGGAAGACCAGCGCCCGTGTGGTAAAGTATTAATGTTTTTGGTACTTCTAATTTAGATTGATAGTAAGAGCACAACATTATATATTAAATACGAACTAAATACTCGTACACAAGCTGACTGTCTTATAGTCTCAAACAGCTTATCCATTTTTAGTGCAATACTTAAAACCGCTGCGTATGTGCATATCATTTTCCCTTTGTATATATCTATTTTCTAAGGGCCATACAAAAGTGAAATACGTTAGTATAAAGGAACATTGTCATTAAACTGTGGATCCAACAAGATACGAAGAAGGTGAATTTTATTAACAAATTACTGTATAGTACAGTACACCCGGTATCCTGTAAGAGATGATGTCGGTGAATTTTGTGTATTATTATTTAAACCTACTCTAGTCCAGTCAGTGATGAAGAAGACGAATTTAAAGAATCATCAAAAGTACACTGTAAAATTCAACAACAGATTGAACATGCAGATTACGATAAATTTTTTTATTATCTAAATAATAATTTTTATTTTTCTTCTCTCAGATACAGTAGAACATTTTTAAAAAACTGAGTATTTAAGACGAATAGGCGATATTTTTCCCTCTGTCCAATAGGTCATGAAATATGTGAATTTACGGCATTATTTTTAGTATCCTGAATCCAATAAAGGGTAAAATAAGCGATTTTGCAATATTATTTTTAGCAAACTACCCCGGGATCCAATAAGAGTAGGGGGTGGGGGGGGAGGAATCAGCAAATCGAGGTTCATGGGTTGGCTGTATCGCGCCAGTAAAGCAGAATGGCCAGTTTTAATTCCGGGTTGTAAAGTTTATGCCCTTGCTGATAACGAGGCAGTGGGCGACACCATAACACGAGTCTTAATTAGTGTTGTTCATCCATACCGGCGCTGGTCTCTATTACCACCCGTGATGCATTGTGGAAGCTGACTTAGTGTGTTAATCCCCCTTTTGGTGAGATGGGATTAACTCGAATTTTTGCGTGCGATTTCGCCTTTGAAAGGAGGATACTGTTAAATGGTGCGATGAAAGGCTAGGGTTACAGGATTTTTTTTATTTCATTTCGTATTTTGTGAGATCGAAGTACTCGATTTAATTACTTGATTTTTTGTTGTATGATCTCGCCTCTGAGAGGATACTATTGTATTACAAGATTACAAGATTTATGCGTATGATTTCGTCCTTTGTGAGATGGAATGACTTGATTTTTGCTTACGATTTCGTCTTTGGTGGGAAACGATTAAATGATGCAATTACAGAATATGACTGGAAGATTTTTGCATTTGCAGATGAAATTATTTGTTGTAATAGCTTGGTTTCTTTCTGTACCGTTTCGCCTTTGAGTAGTTACGATTTAGTACGATTGCAGGATATGGTGGGTATTTTTTTTTTCCCTACATGATTTCGTCGTCGCCTTTGAGAGGATACAATTAAGCGATGCAATTACAGGATGTGATTGGAGGATTTTTGCACTTCATCTCGTCTTTTGTACGAGGGAATTACTTTTTTTTTTTTTTTTTTTTTTTTTTCGCCTTTGAGAGGATACGACTGAATGACGCGATTGCAAGATACAGTTGCAGGATTTTTGCCTATTATATCGACTTTTGTGGGAGGATTATTTGATTTTGCTTATTATTTAACCTTCAACATACAGTTAAATGATGTGATTATGGGAGAGTACTACATGATCTTTGCGTATGGGGTCGTCTTGTGAGATGGGATTACTTTTTGTCTTGTTAGTGTGTGTGTGTGTGTGTGTGTGTGTGTGTGTGTGTGTGTGTCTTATGATTTAGCGTATGGTTTCTCCCTTTACTGAGATGCAGTTGCTCGGTTTTTGTTTATGGTATTCCTTTTATGATATAGGATTACTTTGATTTTGGCATATGATTGAGTCTTTGGAGGAGTGTTTTTGATCTTTTGTTAGGTTCGATTTTGATTATCGTTATTATTATTATTATTATTATTATTATTATTATTATTATTATTATTATTATTTTGTTATTGTCATTATTGATATTGCTATTATTATTATTATTATTATTATTATTGTTATTATTATTATATGCATTATTGTTATTAACATCATCATCATCATCACATAAATATTTTTACTGTACTTAAAAAAACAGGCCACGGTTTCCCCTTTTCGTGAGAGGCAGTTAATGCGTGTTTGCTCATAGTTTGGCCTTTCGTGAGATGTGATTATCTTATGCATATGCGTTTGCCATATGGGTTTGCCTTTTGTGACACGCGATTACATTGGTTTATACGCTACGATTACGCCTCCAGAGAGGACTAATTGCCTTGCTCTGGCGTATGCTCCTCATTTGGTAGATGAAATTACTTATTCTATATTTAGCGCACGATGTCGCCTTTTGTGAGATACCATTGTTTGAGCATTGCGTATGGTTTCGCCTTGATACGATTAATTGTCTTCAATGCTTATCACTTCCCATTTTGTTAGGGGTATTACTTACTCGTTTGTTTTTCGCTGTCGGTTTCCCCTTCTGGTTTGATGGAATAATTTGATTTTTGAGCACGATTCCTCCCTCTGTGCGATGCGATTATTATTTTTTTTAAAGTATGGTTTTGCCTTCTGATAAATGCGATTACGGTACTTGATGTTGCGTTATAGCGTCGCCTTGAGAGACATGATGTTACTTAATCTTTAATTGAGTACGATCATGCGGTTTAAATGTTATACTTACCCCGATAGCGAGATGGGATTATTATTTTTTTTGTTTTGTTTTTCTGCGTGTGGTTTAGCCATAGGTACATACAATTATTTTATTTTTATTGTATCGTACTTTATTTACGGCGATTACTTTTATTTTCCGCACGATTTGCCCTTTGTGAGATGGGGTTACATGTTTACTTCTACAGTACTTAAGAAGATGCGATATGTAATTATTCGATTTTGCGTATGTTTTCTCATCCCGTCCCCCAAACAATAGCACCGATTTGGAGCTTAGTCATCTGGAGTCAAGAAAACATTTTTTGAAATTGGGTTGACTTCCTGGAATTCTGGTGGCACTCTTTTAGCTGTCCCATTCCCCTCCATTCTCCTCCACCCTCTATTGGTTCGCAGAGACACTACACGTCTTTTACATTTTTCATTCCTTCCATTGATATTCAGATTCCTTTTTGCCCAAAGATCGGAAAGCTTTTTTCCACCTCTGTTATTTTACGTCGGCGTTTTTCTGCTGCAGATTCAATTTCGCAGGATGCAGGTGTTCACTGTACCAATTCACACGTGTTCACAGTTTCATACTATACTGTAGGCATTCGTGTGTTCACAGTATCACACCACAGGTGTTCACAGTAAAAGCTTTCAAACGCTTTGTGTGCCAGGCTGTAGGTGCCTGCGTTACCGAAAGACAGGTGCTCACATAATTGGAGAAGACCTTAGATGTTCGCAGTATCACATCACAGATGTTCAGACATTTACATTGACAGGTCACATGTGTTCACAGCAGCAGAACATATGTGTTCATGTGTTCACAGTGTCACACCACAGGACATCATAATACCAGACCACTGGTGTTCACAGCATCGAATCACAGGTATTCAAGAGCACCAGACCACAATTCTTCACAGCACCAGACCACAGATGTGTACTGTGTCAGAGCACAGAGTACACAGTATCAGATCACCTGTATTTCTCCTGTCAGATGTTTTCACAACACCAGGTCACATGTGTTCACATTACGGGACCAGAGGTGTTCAGATCATAGGTGTTCACAGTACACAGGTATTCATAGTACCGACCCACAGATTTTTGTCCTATGAGAACATAGGTGTTCATAGTACCAGACTACAGTTGATCACAGTATGACTAAAGGTGTTCACAGCACCAGACCAAAGCTGTTCAATTCTACACAGTACCAGATCACATGGGTTCTTACCATCAGACTACCTCAGCCGATTCGCAAGTTCAAACGCCTGGTATTATATTTTACTATATCCTTTCAGTCCAGGAAGTCATTCCTAGACTGAATAAATTCATCCTGTGATGGCAAAAAGTAATTTGCATGTCAGTCATTGTAGGGAAAGATTTAAAGAAAATATTTCCCTAATTTCCTCATTCCGAGAGATCCTTCCTCAGCCGAATAAAATCGTCTGATGGTACCAAGTGTGAAATAGAAAAACCCTCATCGCTGAGAAGGAAGTTGGCCGTGAGTTTTTTTTATTTATTTTTTTATTTATTTATTTATTTTTTTTGCATAAACTGAGTAAAATCATGTGCTGGTATCAAGAACGAAACGGAAAATCCATCATCATAATGACAGAACCTAAAAGCAAAATAAGTAACCAGCGAGGGAAGAGGAAAAAAGACAAACAGCGAAAGTGGAGGGAGAAAATGTGAGCGAGCGTAGGAGGGGGACAGAGAAAAATGGGTATAAATGGAAGAGTTTTGAGAGCTAAGAGTTGGGAGGAGTGGAAGGGGGGAGTAGGAGGGGGGAGTTATAAGAGTGGAGGCGTGTTATAAAAGTGGAGAGGTTTTATTTGAGTGGAGGGGTTTTTATAAGTTGGAGGGGTTGTACAGTATAAGGATGGAAGGGATTTACAAGGGTGGAGGGGTGTATAAGGATGGATGGGATTTATAAGGGTGAAAGGATTGTATGAGAATGGATGGGATTTGTAAGGGTGGAGGGGTTGTACAAGGATGGCTGGTATTTATAAAGGTGGAGGGGTTGTACAAGGATAGATAGGATTTATAAGGGTGGAGGGGTTATATAAGGATGGATGGGATTTATAAGAGTGAAGGGGTTGTATAAGGATAGAGGGGATGTATATGGGAGAACGGAATGTGTAAGGATGGAAGGGATTTATAAGGGTGGAGGGGTTGTATAAGGATGGAGGAATTCTGTAGAAGTGTAGGGGATTTATATGAGTGGAGGAGCTGTATAAGTATGGAGAAAATTTATAATGATGAGAGTGGTCGTACTAGGCGTGGAGGAGATTGTTGAACTTTTTTTTTCATATGAGCAGAGTTCATCGACGTATTTTATAAGAGGAAGAGAGAGAATGGGAGAGCTATTTGAGGTTGAGAGTAAGAGTGGTTTGGAATTAAAGTAACGGGGATGAAAGAGAACTTAGTGAGAGTATGGGAAAGAGTGGTAGAGACAGGAAAAGTTGTGTGATGCTGGGAGTAAGAGCATCAGCTGTGGAAGAGCTTGTGAAGTGGAGTGGGAATAACCGGAGTAGAAGAGGCATACTGTACGGATGGGAGTGAATTGTTTACCTGGAGGGGGGTCGAGAGGTCAAGAGTAAATGTAGTTCAGTCGTTATGAAATGAGTTTTATGAGGCGTTGTTGTTATTATTGTTATTGTTCTTGTTGCTGTTGTTGGACACCATCATGATCTTTTCTTTTGAATACAGTATTTTAATTTACTTCAATATCTGTATCTATTTATTAATCTTTTTTATCTACATTAATCTCTCAATATCTAAGAGGACTGCGGCACCGAGGCAGTCGATTGACTACATCAAGACGGACCATAAATTCCACACACTTGATGTTATGATGCTGTCTCAGTTGTGTGAATGCCGGGCAGTGTAATTTTATGTGTTGTTTGGTTTGAGGTCTAGGTTTATATTGTATTCGTGTTTCATGTGTATCGTTATGTATGTCTGTATGAGAGAAGAGATGTCTGGTGTCCACAGTTTATTGTTGCTAGAGCCATGCCGTCTGACCCTCGTGTTGTGTTTTTTATTTATATTTGGGTGTAGTTTTTGCTTCTAGGGAATTACGACCAAAATTGTTCATTGCAGTGTTGGTGATGTTACTGTGGATCTGATATTTGTATTTGCTTTCTTGTACTGGTTGTAGAAACTTGTAGGTATTTTTGTAAACTAGCTGAATTTGTTTTATTCTGTCCGTGTGTGACTTCATTGCTGCGAATACAGTGACTTGAGTTTTGAGGTGTTGGGGTGTTGTGTGCTGATTCAGTAACCTTTCTTCCACTCATCGGGATCGGCCTTGACTTTTAGAATAATGTGTGTGTGTGTGTGTGTGTGTGTGTGTGTGTGTGTGTGTGTGTGTGTGTGTGTGTGTGTGTGTGTGTGTGTGTGTGTGTGTGTGTGTAGGATTTGTATAGGTGATGTTTGTGTGGATCCAGTGATGGTACGGGAAACATTATTCTGTATCGTTTGAAAAATGTTGTGATGTGTGTTTGGCAGTGAGGTTGGGTGTCTATGCAGGATTTCCGTATTCTCTTACTAAGTTTATGCATTTTTGTATGCCTAAGATGTTTTTACTTTGGTCCTTTTTGGGGGGTACAGAATTAAATAGCACCTCTTTTGAGCGATTTACTTTGCATATTATACCGTATTGTCCTCTTGTAGCCTCCCTTCTAATATCGTCATAGTTTGCATCAGTAACACACAAGAGAATATTTAGGTGTAAAAGGCAAGCCATCGCTTGTTAGTCAGAGGTGTTGCGAAAGTTCTCTGAGGTGAAAGACAGCACTACCTTTTGTCTTGTCGGAGGTCAGTACTTGAGTGCCTTTAGAACACTGTCTTGGAGTGCTCTTGATTATTCATGCTCTCATTGAGTTCGGCAAATGGTGATACGTTGTATTTCACGCTTGTTATTTTATCAACTTTGTGTGTGTGTGTGTGTGTGTATATGTGTGTGTATGTGTGTATGTGTGTGCTGTGCTGGTGAGTGGACCTGGATGTAGAGTGTGAGAGTGGATATAGGAGTGTGTGTGTGAAAGTTGATGTGAGTGTGGGTGTGGGTGTGTGGGTATGGTTGGTTGGTTGGGTGGGTTGGTGGGACTGGAGAATTGCTTAGTGTTGTAAACCATGTTATAGAGCGTTTTCTGCAATAATTAGTGAGAAGTGTAATTGTTGATTTAGTGAGGGATACTTGCACTCTGCTTCATAAGCTTAAAAGTAAGAATAACAGATGAAGGCTAAAAAAATTATATTAAGGTAGAAATCTGCGTGGTATAAAAAATGAAGAGTAGCAAGTATGAGGAAATTAGTATGAGGTTGAAAGTGGTATGCGGTAGCTCGTGTAAGTCTGAGCGTAGCAAGTGAAACGTAGTGTGAGGCTGAGAAAGATGCTAATGTGTTAGTGTAAGGATGAGAGCAGCATGACAGCTTAAGGCCAAGAGTACTATGTGTGAATTAGTGCAGGTTTGAATGCAGTATATGGAGGAGTTAGTATGAGGCTGGGAAGAGAGTGAAGGAGTTCAGCATGAGGTTGTTTATGTAAGACCGAGAGCATTATGACATGGTTAATGCGAGTTATAGACCAAGACAACGTAACAGGTGAGAGGTTTGTTACGCCAGGTACCAGTGAGTTAATGTGGTTGTTATTATGAGGTAGAGAGCTGTGTCAGGAAATAATTGTGATGCTAAGATGAGTATGATGGAGTTAGTGTGAGGTTGTCAGTGTTCAATAAAGATATTACTAATGAATTAGTGTGAGGTGTAAAACAGTATGAAGGGATTTATGTAAGTATTAGTGTGAGACTGAGAGGAACACGAGTAAACTAGAATGAAATTGTGAACAGTATGGCTGACCTGCTATGAAACAGCAGTATGAAGGAGCCAGAGTGAGTGGAATGAGCAAGGTAGTATGAGGTTAAGAACAGTATGTATCCCCCTCTCCCAGCAGTCCTCCCCAACACAGTGTATTCTCCATCCACCGTTATGACGCCTGACACGTCGCTTTAGTCGCCTCCCAGGGGACACCATTGAAGATAGAGTGGCTGACATGGGGGGTTAGTGTGTGTGTGTGTGTGTGTGTGTGTGTGTGTGTGTGTGTGTGTGTGTGTGTGTGTATACCATTGAGGGTAGATTGGCTAACGTGGGGACTGGTGTGTGTGTGTGTACGAGTGTAATATGTGTGTGTATTAGTTGTGCTGGATGCCAGTCTTGTTTTTTGGCGATATTCCACGGGGAACAGCATTCTGTCCGTATGCATGCTTGTCCCTCTGACTGTCTAGATGTATTCATACCTATCTATCTACCTATTACTTTCATTCTACTGTATCTCTCTGTCAATCTATCTATCTCCCTGTCAGTCTGTTTATCTGTCTGTCTGTTCATCTCTCTATCTGTGTTTATTTCTATTTGTGTCTATCTATATGTCAGTCTGTCTATTCGTTTATCTATGTGTCTACATATCCTATGTTTATATTTCTGTCAGTATTTATCTGTCGATGTCGCTATATGTGTCAATACGCCTCTATCTCTTTCGTTACCTGTTTGTTTATCTCTCAGTCCACGTATTTTTTACATGATGATATTCTTCCACGTTCACCTTTATATTTTCACTGGCCTTTTTCAACATTCATATCTACATTGTTGCGCGACTTGAATATTATGGAGAGTTTATAACAATTCCTTGACCAAACTTATCCTGTACCTTTTTCATTTTTCTCTTAGCCAACCTCTTTATACATTTCTTACTTTCAGTACATTTCTCATATCATTAAACAGAACTCTTTTCTTGCATCCACCAGACCACTTCCTTCTTCTTCCTTCTATTTCAGCATCTACGTCTCACCAAGTTATTAGTCCCTTACCGGTCAAACCGGTTGGGGTCTATAGGTTTGCGTGGTTCCGTCAGTACGTCAGCCCGTCCGCAATTTCGAGTCCGCTCTGTTACTTCCACATGCGTGGACAGATTTTGATATAACTTCACACAATTTTTCTCCATACCATGACTGTGTGTCGCGCACAACAACTAGCCATCTACTCCCAAGGTCAAGGTCCTTACATACCCATATTTTGTACACAGTACATATGTATTATTGTCATACCCACATTGTATACACAGTACATACGTATAGTTATCACCTGGTAGGGACTTTGTAATGTATGGAAATACTTGATTCACTTGTTCCTTTAGTAGGCTACTAGCCAACATACTTGCAATATCACACGCATTCCTAACCAAGCAGTCCATTATGTGTGATCCACAGTTTTATTTATTTATTTATTTTTTAATTCATTTCTTCATTCTCCATTGACTCTAACTCATCCGCCATTTTTCGTTCTCCTTCACCTGCCATTGCATTCATTCTCAGCTGTTTAAGTTTGAGTCTTTCACACTTAGCACTCCTCTTACCCACCCTCCCCCTTGCTCCTGTGTTTCTTCTTGCATACCACAATCATGGGCCCGGACAAATACAATAAAAAGCTAGTAGTTAGTGGCTAAAAGGGTGTTCCATTAGCCGTGTTGGATTTCTGTCAGCTGAAAGAAATCGTCTACTGTTAACTGAAATAAACTCCACGGTTCGCGTTTCTTGGTGCAAACGTTACTTAGAGTAGTTCTTAATACGCTCAGTCGCATGACGTATTATTATCTCCTGACGGTGTTATTCAGCTTATTGGAAGGATTTTTTATTGTTGTTTCTAATCACTTCACTTCGAAGGTTTCTGAGCTGAAATAGATCTTCTGGCGGTAGCAAGAACAAAATAAAAACTACGTCATCGGATTGAATGGGTTAACACTCTGCTACAGTGGATTTCCTTGAGCTGAATAAAATCGCATGACGGTGGCCAGAATAGAAATGCGATCGTTATCTCACCTAATTTGGCGGCAATATTCATACTTCCATACTAACTCAGTGGCAGAATAAGACAGTTACTACTTCCTTACAATATTATTGTAGCACATCTTCTAATATACTATAGCACTAGCCGTGTGTGTGTGTGTGTGTGTTTTGGGCAGCCGAAACTACACATTCAAATCGCACCAAAATTGGCACAAAAATCGAAAAAAAAAAAATCGCTGATGTGAGAAAACTTGATCCCATCACGATTGAAAATCTTTTACTATATTTCATGAGCGATCACATTTGAACCAAAAAAAGCCGCTCCAGGCGCCCGGCATAGGATCTCTGTAGAATTTTTTGCCCTTAGCCATAGCTAAAATACATTATTGCAGCGCGAAAGCCCTTCGCAGGAGCAAGTGCGAAGGGCCCGAAGGGCCCACGAGCACTTGTTATGACTATAGTCGGGGTGCGCGAGTCTGAAGTTGTCATTATTGTGCCCTGGCAACTTACTCGTCAACAGTGCGTCAGATTTCGTGTATTGTATGAGACGTGTGATTCGTGTATATGTTCGTGTATAATAATATTCATCTTTAATACGTATATTCGTGTATAATAATATGATTCGTGTATAATATGATAAGAAATCGGACGCACTGTTGACTGGGAGATTGCCAGGGTACGATAATGACACTTTCAGACGTAACTTTGCGCCACGACTATAGAATGACATAACGCAACTCTCTTTGTTAGAACTGAATGAGAGAGAGAGAGAGAGAGAGAGAGAGAGAGAGAGAGAGAGAGAGAGAGAGAGAGAGAGAGAGACAGACAGACAGACAGACAGACAGAGACAGAGAGTTATTTCAGACCAAGGTAAAGTGAAAAGAGGATAGGTGCAGTCCAGCTCAGCCCCTCTCGGTCTGATGTTAGCATGCAGATAAATTGCTTCCCTCTGGCAGTTTTTATAAGCGTGTGATTTACGGCATTTTGCTTTTTACGCTTGATTTATGGATCTCTTGGTAAGGTAAATTGAAGCAGAGGCTGTCTATCCCCTCCATAGATTATTCCATTGAACTTTTATGGCCAAACTTCACTTGGTGCATGGCTGTGGTGATAATTCATATGGAGAGAATAGTGACTGAAAGCACGAAAATAATATGGAACGCTGACAGAATAGACAGTGAAATACCCAAGAAGACGCACAGTACCAAAAACAATAAATAAATAAATAAATAAAATGAGTGCCAGTGGTACTAAATGAAATGACAACACCAATTAAAAAGACAAAAAAAGACACTAAGAAAAGGCACAAGAAATACACAAACCAACCATAGAGAGAGAGAAGCTAAAACATGGAAAAATAATAAAAACAGGGAATAAGAAACGTAAAGTAATGAAACACCAGAGAATATATAAAAATCATGAAAATGAGAAATACACCAAAGAACAAGAGACAAAAATAAATCACAGAAAAGACCAAACACACAGAAAAACTAAAACGAACTACAAAACATTACTCTAAAAGATCTAAGAAACAGGAAGTTAAAACAACATCAACGAAGCAGACTAAAAACCATGAAAACGAAAACATCAATAAATGAAAACCTGCAGAGAAAAAAAAATGCAGGGAATGCACAAAAACACGAACAAAAAATATGTTTAAAATTGGCGAAAAAATCGGAAAGGGGAAGGGGTGAGCCAATGGAGGGTAAGGCATAAATTGTCCGAACGAGAAATTGCGCTGCACAACATATAACCGGACTCAGAGTGTGGAGGTTGTTTTTATTATATTAACTCAGGCTGCAGATTCATAGAGAGAGGGGAGGGTGGCATAGACGAGTGATGGAGAGAGGGGGTGGGGGAGAGGATATATGGATTGAAGGGGAGGGAGGGAAAGAGGGTGTAGAGGTTGAAAGAAGAAAGGGAGGGAGGGACGTGAGAAGAGCTTGAAGGGTGACAGCAGGAAGAGAGGGAAGAATGGGTGAGGGATGGAGATAAATATAGGGGAACGGGAATAGAAGGAGGAAGGAAGAGGAGGTGAGAGGGTGGAGATGGTTGGGATGGAGGGAATGAAGGGAGAGACGATTGTGAGGGGCTGGGGGGGTGACAATAGATGAGCAGGATTGAAGGAAGAGATGGCTGGATGAGAAGCGTGAGAATATTGGAAAGAAGGAAGTAAAGGGAAGGAATTAAGAGGAGGGTGAGGAGTGCAAGGTAAGCATCTGGGAGAGCTAGTAGTGTGAGGTGATGTGGGAGTGAAGGTAAAGGAGAGTGTGGGTATGAGAGAATGTAAGGTTGAAGGTAGTGCTTCCCCTTACATTTCTTTTTATTCTTTAAAAATTCCTCATATTTCATGAAAAATCCTTAACTTTGTGTTTAGTTGATATATGCAAATATATTATTGGGTTCATCAGTATTAATCTCCTGTATCTCAAAACATAATATGATAACTAAAGACCGACCTTATATACACACAAAATCTAGCTACCTATCTGAAGATTAACATTTTCTTTGTTAAATGAAAAAGAAGTGAACTACGGTACCTTTTTCATTAGAGAGATGAAAAAGAACTTACTAAGTCTTTATGGCCATAATCTGTGGCTTTTACACAGTACTTATGCAAATGACTCAAAGTGAAGACTGACCTTCATATATAAATATGAAAACTCAGCTCTCATAGTGAACATTGGCGCTTTATACATTTGAGATGAAAGAAAGACGTGAACTGGCATTTCTGTTATGAAAGAAAGGAATCATATGTGGACTATTTTTTTCACTGTAGCTTTACACACTGACCTCTCTCATTACTTCTACACAGAACTTCTATCGGATATGAGCAGAAGCTTCATCATCAGTATTTGGGGAGGCGGTGGCTCAATCGGTAGAGAGTTGGCCTGCAGTCCTGACGGACCCGGGTTCAAATCCCGCTGAGGCAGGGAACAGTTTAAGGATTTGAATTTCATAAACTCAGACTTTACTGATCTACCAGAAGACCCGCCGACACGTCGTAAAAATACCCCCGCTAATACCAATACACCAGTCCTGTATGAGACGGCCCTAGCATGTATTCAGTATGGACGGTGGGTGTTAGCGCCGAAGTGGTGACATGTACAGGTGTGCGTACGTAGGAGGACTACTGGGCCTTGAAAGCAGGCTGTGAAGCCTATGCCCAGAGTCGGTCACATAAAAAAAAAAAATAAATAAATAATAATAATAATCCTAGAGTGAAGTTTGAGCATGCAGCTGTGACTTAATACAGTTAGCAGTGACACTGAGTCACATTACCCACAGAATAATTTTGTAATAAATCATTGTCGCAAATAAAATATTTTTCTTATATTTCTTATATATTTCACAAGCAATTTATGGTACAGTAACCTAATTGAGTTTTCCAAAGACTATGACTGAAATTCCTCAAAACTCTTAAAATTACACAAATTCTTCAGAATATTCCTCAGGAGGCCTAAAATTAATAACATCAGCAAAATTCCTAGGAAGGGGAAACACTGTGAAGGGATGGAGGGGTGGGGAGATGGAAGGATGCGTAAGATTGTGAGAGGGGATGTAACGCATGTGTGGATGAGGGGAGGAGAAATAAGAACAGGAGGAAGCATTAATGTAAGCGAGAGAAGACGGATATGAGAGGCATCTGTGAAGGGACTGAAGAGAAAAGGAAGGTAAAAATAGGGAACAGTGAGGGTTAGGGTATTGATGTCAAGTGTAAAGGTGGGAGTGAAGGAGGGAGCCTTGAATGACGTGTGTGTGTGTGTGTGTGTGTGTGTGTGTGTGTGTGTGTGTGTGTGTGTGTGTGTGTGTGTGTGTGTGTGCGTGCGTGTGCGTCTGTGTGTGTGTGTGTGTGTGTGTGTGTGTGCGTGCGTGCGTGTGTGTGTGTGTGTGTGTGTGTGTGTGTGTGTGTGTGTGTGTGTGTGTGTGTGTGTGTGTAGTGACTGGAGGGAGGAAGAGGCTGAAAACATGGAAAAGAGAGGGTGAAAATGTGGGAGAGAATGTAAGGCGGAGGGCGAGGGTGGGAGAGTAAGGATACGATTCAACTGTAAAGAGACGGTATGCAAGAGGAAGATGACGATAAGTAAGAAAAGTGTGGAAGGGGGTGTGCGGTTGTGGCTCATGAAAGCAAATTATAAACTAAGAAATGCAGGTGAAGGAACTGAATGAGACTGAGGGAGAGGGTTTGGAGAAATTGTGAAATTAAAAGTGTAAGCGAGGAATAAAAATACAAAAGAGGAAAAATGTTGAGTGGGGGGTAGAATACTGGAGGAAGGGAGAGAGAAACATAGGGCTAGCCTTGGTGGGAGTGAAGGTAGAAGCTGAAGGTGTGAGAGAGTAGGTGGAAGCGTTGTTGTTATTTTTGTAGCCTCAGGCTCACCTGAACTTGAACCCTTCGAATTGCAAACTGAATTAGCCCTTCTCGTGCAGTCCACCATCCTCCTTTCGAAGACTGGGAAGAAGGGATATTTGTATAACTGCTTCCTGGTTATATCGGTGCCACGGTGTGAAGGCTTTCCCCTCCAGCTCCAGACGGAAGCTTAATAAAGGGGAAATGAAAATGAAGTGACAGTGAGGGTGTCTTAGGAAGGGCAGGAGAGACAGGGAAGGGAGAGGTAGAAGGAAGATGGCTGTGGGTGTGCGTAGGTAGACTAAAACCTAATAGAGAGGAAAATGGAATGAAGGGGTGACAGTTAGGGTGTCCTCGGTAGAGCGACAGATTGACAGGGTTGGCAAAGGTGAGGATGGAGGTGTACAAAGTGAGAATGTGAGAGGGTAGACGAAAGTGCAAATGACTGAAAATGAGAGAGGAGAACGAGATAGGATGCTGGAGGAACGGTAGGAGAAGTAGAGGGTTGAGAGGGGCGAGGGTGAAGGCAGAACGGTGAGGCCCTGAGAGGGAAGATGAAAGCGTAAGAGAGGGGGAAGGAGAATGAAGTGGTGGCAGTTAGAGTGTCTTTGGTAGAGCGAGAGAAGGGGCTGTGTAAGGGATGTAATAGCAGACCTCGCAGCACATATTCCTCGGTGAATTACTTTGCATTATTCACGTTAATATTTTCTTGCCTGTTCTATTTTATCTTTTCATTTTTGACATAGTTTGCATCAGTAACATACAATGGGAAGTTAAGGTGTAATATGATAAGTAAAACCCGGAGGAAAATGTAAAGAAATCTCCATAGCCAAAGGGAATAATATATGAATAAGGGAGTAAGGTAGATTAAGAATGAGAGAGAAGTGGAGGAGGATGTGTGGGGATAAAAACAGAGATTGTAATAGAGCAATAGACAAGGGGTGGGAGTTGAAGGTAGGGTGAGATAAAGAAGTATTGGAGTGAGTGTTGGAGGAAGGATGAGATAAGGGTGTGTAGGTGTGAATGTTGGAGGAAAGGTGTGATAAGAAAGTGTTCGAGTGGGTATTGTAAGGAGGGTGAGATAAGTAAGTGTAGGTGAGGGTGTTAAAGAAAGGGTGTGATGAGGGAGTGAAGGTGTGGATGCTGGAGGAAAGGTGAAATAAGGGAGTGTAGGTGTCAATGCTAGAGAAGGGGTGAAATGGAGGAGTGTTGGTGTGTATGCTAGAGGAAGGGTGAGAGAAGGGGGTTAATCTGTGGATGCAAGAGAATGGGTGAAATAAGGGAGTGTAGGTGTGGGTGTTAGGGAAAAGGTGAGGTAACGGAGTGTAAAGGTGGATACTAGAGAAAGAGAGAGATACTGGAGTGAAGGTGTGGTTGATAGAGGGAGGATGAAATAAGGGAGTGGACGTGTGGATGATAGAGGAAGGGTGAGATAAGGGAGTGAAGGTGTGGATGATAGAGAAACGGTAAGACAAGGGAGTGAAGATGGGGATGATATAGGAATGGTGAGATAAGGGAGTGAAAGTGTGGATGATAGAGGAAGGGTGAGATAGGGGAGTGAAGGTGTGGATGAAAGAAGAAGGGTGAGATTAGGGAGTGTAGGTGTGGATGATAGAGGAAGGGTAAAACAAGGGAATGAAGGTGGGGATGATATAGGAAGGGTGAGATAAGGGAGTGATGGTGTGGATGATAGAAGAAGAGTGAGATAAGGGAGTGTAGGTGTGGATGATAGAGGAAGGGTAAAACAAGGGAATGAAGGTGGGGATGATATAGGAAGGGTGAGATAAGGGAGTGAAGGTGTGGATGATAGAGGAAGGGTGAGATGGGGGAGTGTTTATTTTTATGAAAGGTAGGAAACAACGGCTGGAAGCCCACAAAACTGTTCCCTCCAACAAAGAGAAAAGAAACGAATTCAAGATCCATTCATTTCGAGTTGCCTTGACACATTTCGTTTGAAAAACTGGAGGTCATAATCAGAGGGAAATACAGACAGAGGAAGTCAGTTCCAGAGTTGACCTGTTGCATACATGACGGACTGAGATTATCGGTGAACTCTAGGATTAGAGAGATGGACAGTAAAGAGGAGAGAGCTTGCTGCCAGACGGGTGCTACGTGCCCTCCGTCATGGAGGGGGAGGATGCAGTCAGACAGTTCAGAGAGCGTGACCACTGAAGTAGCGAGAGAAACGAGATACAACTGTGCGACGAAAACACAAAGGTTAAAGGGAGCCTGTAAAAGGAGAAGTGTTAATGATACGAAAAGCCTTTAACTACACCCTATTGAAAAGAGTTGTATGTGTAGGTGTGGATCCCCGAGGAAGGATGAGATAACGGAGGGTTGGCTAGGGTATTGGAGGAAGGGTGAGATGAGTGTACAGTAGGAGCGGGTGTTGGAGGAAGTGAGAGACAAGGGAATGTGTGAGGGTGTTGGAGGAGGGGTGAGATAAGGGACTGTTTGAGGAATTTGTGGGGAGTGAGGGTCGGTTATGGTAGGGAAAGAGGAGCTGTAGGTTGTGAGATGGTGGATGAAATTTTAAGAGAGGGAGAAATAAAAGTGAGGGACTGGAATTTGAAGGTGCTGGAGTGACGGTGAGGACGAGGAAGAAAGAGTGAGGAATGGAGAGTGAAGGAGTGAGAGGAAAGGGACGTAAGGGAAAGAGAGGAAGGGACAGCGAGGAAGAGAGCCTGGGGACAGAAGAGTGAGGAAGGGAGCGTAAGGAAAGGAGAACAAGCATAGGAATGTGATGAAGGGAGATTGAGGAAAGAAGAGCGAGAAAGAGTGTGAGGACCGAAGAGATAGGAAGGGAGATTGAGTCTTTGAGTGTGGTAGAGGAAAGTATAAGACAGTGAATATAAAGACTAACCCTATTCACTATGGTTGCATCTTTCTTCTCTTTATTGATATCCAGACGATTTTATTCATCTTAGGAGAGACAACTAATACGGACATCATTAACCCTTATCACTGCATGAGTTCTCTCCTATGCTGAGTAATCTGACTATAACTTAAGATATAATGGAAAAAAATAATCGTAGTGAAGGGATAAGGGGATGAAAATGAAGGTGTTTGGGAGGAGGTGGAGGTAAGGAATATATGGTTAACGAGGGTAAGTGAAAATGTGGCAGAGAGGGAGGATTAGGATTAAGGAGAGAGAGGGAGAGAGAGAGAGAGAGAGAGAGAGAGAGAGAGACAGACAGACAGACAGACAGAAAAACAGACAGACAGACAGACAGACAGACAGACAGGCAGAGAAGAATGAAATTGAGAGAGAGGAAAGCTAAGGATTTAGGATGAAGGTGAAAGCGATTGTGGGAAGGTGCGGGAGCGAGGACGGTGAGAAGATGAGAGAGAGAGAGAGAGAGAGAGAGAGAGAGAGCATAGAAAAATAGGAAAGTTAATTGGTGAACAGAGAGGGATAAAGCTCAGGGTGTAACAGTCTCATTACAGTATGTCCTCTTTTATCATTACTACCTACATTTGTTTTATTCAGCCTGGGAATGATGTTAGTACTGAACATTTTAATGAAGGATAAAGCTCACCTCATCGTTTCGAAAAATCTTCTAAGCTGAATAAAGTCTTTTTAAAGTTGGCAGGAATGGAATACAAAAAGGGCATCATGCTACTGAAGGGCTAGGAGAGGATATGAGGGACAGGCGTGGGTAAAATGGCGAAGGAAGAGACTGTATGACAAATGCAGACATGTTTTGTAATTTCTGTAATCTCACTTCACAGGAATTTGATTATTTTTACCTATCTTTATTACGCTGTCTCCTTTGACTCACGGATACACCTTCCGTTAAATGAAATATTTTGATAATGTGTCTTGTGCTGTGACTCACGTTGTGTGAATTAAAACCGTCCTTCGTTTGCTGAAATGAAGTAATAAAATTTTCCTTAATATCAGAGAGTGTATGATGGCATTAATAACACTCATAATCTCCCGAACTCAGTGTCAGATGAATAAAATTGTTTGGCATCAGTCGGTATAAGATACCCCTGAGACTGATACTAGGATAGAGAGAAGATGTAGGTGTGAGAGAGTATTCCAAGGCAAGAGAAGGTATGAGAATAATATGATATGCAGAGAGAAGCGCAGCCATCCTGATGATCCAGTACATATGTCTTCTCAACTCACTAGATATTTTCAGGATATATGCACCGGTCTTTGGCACTAAAATGAGAGAGTGTGAGGTGAAGTAAATCTGGAAGATGGAGAAAATTAATATTATTCCATGAGAGTTGAGGTGAGAATGTGGCAAACTGAGAAAAACTTAGCTTCTATATATGTAATTCACCTCGCCAGATTTATTCATGACGTTTGCGCCGACCACTAAAGCGAGAGAGAGAGAGAGGGACGGTGAGGACGAAAGCCAAGGTAAAATGTGATGAAAAAGAATATTTTGAAATGTGAAAAGAGTTGATTAGAGTGTGAGAGGTTGAGAAACATGCGCTGATTGGGTACATTTTATGAAATTCACCTCGTATTTCTTTCTATATTTATTTCTATCCGTCTACCGTCTATCAGTCTACAGTATCTGTCTATCTCTCTACTTACCTATCTGTCTATCTATCTATAATTTATGATATATACATATGTACCATGAAGGAGAGAAGATAAGGGTGAGAGACAAAGTAACTGAAAGATAATATGATAATTTAAGATACACAGGTCGCGTTTGCATTTTCCATAACCTCACCGTACAAGAGTTTCATTTTTTAATATTTATGCCAGTCTCATATACAACAGAGAGAAGGTTTAGGTGTGCGAGAAAAGGTATAAGCTAACGTGAGGGAAGAGATGGGAATGGGATACCATAAGCTGAGAGAAAAGCCGCCATCCGATAGATAATATATTTTGCGCAATTCCGCCTCACTGTAATTGCAACTCACTAGATCTGTTCTTTATATTTATACCTCTCTTTTAATATGGAGAGAGAGAGAGAGAGAGAGAGAGAGAGAGAGAGAGAGAGAGAGAGAGAGAGAGAGAGGAATTGTATCTGTGTGAAAGTCTTAAAGAAACGCTGACATCGTTCATGCTATATTTTCAGTCATTTCACACCATGGTATTGATTTTAATCCTGATTTTTGTATTGGTTTCTAATACTATTTGAAGAATATGAGAATGAAATGTAAGTAAGGATGGGGAACAAAATTAAAATGTGATAAAGCTGAGAGAAACACAGCTCTCCTGTACACTCTCTTTATTCATGTGAGATGGAAAATAAGGCAGTATTACATTGAAACCTCACCTCACAAGTTCTCGTTTCATGATATATACAGCGATATCTAATATGACTCTAAGATGCGAAGGCACAGTAAAGGAAGAGAAGAGAACGGAATATGCTGGAAGAAGCACACCGATCCCCATCATCATCCCCAAATTCAGTGTATTAGCCCTAACCATGATTATCTGCACTGATTTATACTATGATAGAAAGGAGATGGGGATGTGAGAATGAGTGGATATATGTGAGAGGGGAGAGGAGAATGTAAGAAGCAGAGAGAAATTCAGCATCCTCAAAATTTTTCTGTAACCTCAACTCAGAACTGCAGTCCATGTTTGCACCCACCATTAGTATGAAGGAGAGAATGTAATGGATGAAAGAAAAGAGAACTGAAGAAAAAAGAATGATAAAGTTGAGAAAACACATCCATCCCTTTACATTTTCCATAATCCTACCTAAATAAAAAAACTAAGTATATGACACCTCTACCGATGATAAACTTGGACTCTTGTGACTCTCTTGGGTGAAGAAAACCGTCTGGCGTTGACAGGAATAAAGAACCAGAGTTGTCTCTAGCATGAAGTCGTTAAAGGTGACAGTATTACCTCTTCTCTTGGTATGACTCGCTCTCAGGAATATAAAATCTTCTGGAGTTAACTGCAGTAGTGTCAAGTGGGTTGGTGGAGGGTTAGTGCCCCTCCCTGTAAAACAAATAACTCAGAGTCAAATGGCCACCCCGTACGGGATTATGGCGTCTGGCAATAGATAGATAGATAGATAGATAGTATACTAAAGAAAATGCGTCCATTAGAGGGTTGATATGAAAGAGGGAAGACTTGAAGGTAAGCAAAGGTGAACGTGTAATGAAGTTAAGGGAAGTGCATCCATCCCCTACATTTTCCGTAATCCCACCTCACTAGATTTATTCATGATACCTGCCCCGACCTCTGTACACCATTCCCAGTCCATATATTTGCATGCCCCCTTCTTCAGCTTTAATTAAACTGTCACGCTTGATTGCAGGTCAGAGCCGGGGCGGATCAAGAAGAGATTCATCCCTCCTGGTGAAGCGGTGTGTCTCGTGGAGTTCCAGGTGGGGTGAATTGGTGAAAGAAAAAGGTAAGTTGATGAAGTTTGAAAGATTATTTTTATTAATTTAATTATTTATTTTGTGTTCATCGTTTACTTGTGGTCTCTAAGGTATGTTGGGAAAAGTTGAGTGTTTATTTTTATCATATATGCTATTTATTTATTTATTTATTTACTTATTGATTTATTATGTTTATCCTTCTGTTCTTATTAGCTCATGAGCAGTAAAACTGTAAGGAATTGTGTCTCGTGGGGTTGCAGCTAGGGCGAATTAGATAAGAAGCAGGCAGAAGGTAAGTGTTGAAGTTTGTAAAGAATGTTGTTGCTGTTTCTTTTTTAATTTTTTGCTTCTAATGTTATCATAGAATAAGTAGTATAATTAAGGTGGGAACCTGGCATTGTACCAAGCACGATGCGGTCGAGGGCGAATTAGTGAAGACAGAAAAAGTGATACGTTCGGAAGTTGAAAGAGACTTCATTGTTTTCATCGTTATCATAAACGGGAATAAAATGTGGGATGATATGTTGGCGTGGAGTTGGATTCAGAGAGAATTGCAAAATAAGGTTAATGAGGAATCTGTTTCAGAATATGCCTAACTCATAGTTCTACTTTTTTTTTTGGGGGGAGGGGTTGGATTTAAGACGAATCTGCGAAAAGGGAAATTTGCAAAGGTGCAAGAGGTTCAGAATTTTGTGTTGTTCTTCATCGCTTATTTGTTGAGTCATTATTATCTTGTGAGCAATAAAACTGTGTGGAAAATATTACACTGTGTCTTGTGGGTGGGATTTAAGACTAGTTGATAAAAGAGAGGAATGAGGGGAAATGCTGTAATGAATGTTGCTGCTCTTTCGTAGATATGATTGTTTAACTCAAACAACGTCATATAGTAAGTAAGCCAAACTTGGTTAATCTGAAACGAACTCGTGAAAAGAAGGTAAGCTATATAACTATAAAGGATGTTGTTATATCGCAGTTTTCAGTGTTTGATTCTAATCTTGTCATCTCGTAACATGAATAATTGTAGGGAAAATATCGCATATCGTCATGAGGTTGTTTGAAACCATAATGCTACCGGTGAAGTACAGTGAAATCGAAGATAAAAGAATGCTGACTTTTATTTTTTGAAGCACTGAATAATCCTAATGCTGTGGTATAACAAAATTATAGGAATAACATGGCAGTGTGACGATAGTTTATGATGAATTAGTGAAAAAAAAAGTTGGAAAATATTAAGTAAATGTTGATATTCTTCTGGTGCTTTTAAGAATTAAATTGTTGAATTTGGAAGATACTGCACTTTGCCATAATGATGGATTTAGAAAGCACTGGTAAGCTGGTAATGTACAGTATATAAGACATTCTTGAAAGAGTATTTAGAGTTTTGTGATTTAAACAGTTTTATAATAGTGTTATATTCATGTAAACAATGAAATATGGAAACGCGATTACACTGTGCAGAATTCTTGCAAATTTAAGGTGATCACTAAATATGCTAAACTAGAAAATTACTCATATTGTATGCCAGTCACGGAGAAGAGGCGTGGAAAGGATACTCTTAGCATTGTCTTTTTCTGCCTTAAAGCCACGTAAAATAAGCAGCAACAACAATAACAACAACAACAACAACAACAAAACGAAAATCTAAAATTTTGGTTGACGAGCCCAGCACATCTTCCATAGAAAGTAATTTTGGATAGTGTGACATGATATTTTTTTCCAAGTCATTTATATTTTACTAATATTGATAAAGTTTACATGAGTACAAAACACACACACACACACACACACACACACACACACACACACACTCGCGTATACAACTCTCAGTTCACTCTGATGTGCTTTCCGTCTTCATACCGCTATTTTTAAAAGTCACTGAGAAGCAGAGAAATACACTCACAAATATACGAATGTACTCATGTACATGCATAAACACACATCCTCATTTCACATGCATATCCAAATAATCATATAAATACACATATATACTTACAAATACACCCGCATATAACACACACACACACACACACACACACACACACACACACACACACACACACACACACACACACACACACACACACACACTTGCCATCCACTCCTGCGCTCCCCTCCCACATGCACTGCGTCCTCATACCGTCATCCAATTAAAAAAGGTCACTGAGCCACACTAATTCCTGCCACACCCTCCAAAATAACAGCCGGAAAGAGGGAGAGGAAAGGGGCAACTTGTGTGAATTTCAAAACTTCGGCTGAAAGTTTTCGTTGAGACAGTACAAATAATTTTCTAAGAACATGCTTTTCTGAGTACTGCTCTGTGTGTGTGTGTGTGTGTGTATGAGTGTGTGTGTGTATGAGTGTGTGTGTGTGTGTGTGTGTGTGTGTGTGTGTGTGTGTGTGTGTGTGTGTGTGTGTGTGTGTGTGTGTGTGTGTGTGTGTGTGTGTGTGTGTGTGTGTTCAGCATACAGCATGTATGTGTGTGCTCATGTGTTTGTGTCTACACACACACACACACACACACACACACACACACACACACATATATATATATATATATATATATATATATATATATCTATCTATCTATCTATATATATATATATGGAGCCTCTGTGGTACAGTGGTAAAGTGTGCGTTTAAGTACACTGAAGAACGGGGTTTCGCGCCCCGCCAGAGTAATAAACTTTGGGAGCGTTCTTCTGGCCACGTACTGCATTGGTGGACACAAGGGGTGCTGTGGTTGAACCAGTGTCGCATACCATAAAGTATGCTTGCACCCAGTCGGCTTGCGCGGGCCGATTACACTTGGTTCACAGATTACACACACATCCAAAGCCACTCCAACACTACAGTACACTTACAAGCACTTCTCACCCTACATATAATCTCTTCCAGACAGCCTAAGCCACTTGGTAGAGATACATTGGCTGTATCGTCCCCACTTCGGTAGGGATAGGCCGGTCCTGCAGTGGACACTCAAACGGCTGATGAGATTATATATATATATATATATATATATATATATATATATATATATGGAGCCTCTGTGGTACAGTGGTAAAGTGTGCGTTTAAGTACACTGAAGAACGAGGTTTCGCGCCCCGCCAGGGTAATAAACTTTGGGAGCGTTCTTCTGGCCATGTACTGCATTGGTGGACACAAGGGGTGCTGTGGTTGAACCAGTGTCGCATACCATAAAGTATGCTTGCACCCAGTCGGCTTGCGCGGGCCGATTATATATATATATATATATACTGTACACACACGAGTATATATGCGCGCTTAGGGTGCGAGGAATGTAGAAAAGGAAAAGAGATCGAATCTGGTGTGGGAATGAACCTGATTTTGTGCAACATTCTCTCTCTCTCTCTCTCTCTCTCTCTCTCTTTACATATACTGTATGTAGTATGTAAATATTATATACAATTCATCCATCCATCATTCAATCCTACATTGCCCCATGAAGAGCGTAGGAGCCCGGGGCTAGGCATGTTGGTCCTGACATTTAAGATGAGAGTGACCAGCCTCACTCATCCCTGAGTGGCATTACGTGAGCAATAAACCCCAACCATTCCTTGGATATAAACCTTCACTGGCCTAATCCGCTTGGAGCGCCGTAAGTACCCACTAAACCACCAGCGCCAAAATTTGGTCATATGGTTACAACCCAGTGTAGTAAATGGTTTCCTGGTGTACAGGAAGCCATTTGGCTTGTCACTCAGTGTAGAGTCACCCACAGGCAGAAGGAAGAGGAAAGAATGAAGGAAAGAAAGACAGAAGAGGATGGAAGGAAAGAAGGATGGAGGAAAGGAAAGGGCAGCCACCCGAGTGCAGCACTACATCGAGTGAGTGGATGGTGAGTGCCCCCACCTACCACATGTTTTACATATCTATCTATCTATCTATCTATCTATATATATATATATATATATATATATATATATATATAAACTAGAGTTTGCCCGTAAAAATTTGCTGGACTAACCAGCTGCAAGTTTGTTGGTAAAGTGTGGGATGTAGTAATGGGTAAAGGTCTTTAAATCACTTTCCATCCTGAATGCTTTCTTGTTTCTGTGCTTTTTCACCTCTTATCTCAGCACTTTTGCCCTTTGCAGGTTTGGAGATATGCCAATTACTATATATACTGCACACCATAGCCACACATATGTTTTTGTAACTGGTGGAATGCTCCTGTTTCTGTGCGTTTTTCATCTCTTATTTGTGCAGTATTGCCATTCTTACTTCTTAACAATCATTTCAGAAGAATTTTTTTTTCTAGTACGTATATACTGTATAATATATATATATATATATATATATATATATATATATATATATATATATATATATATATATATATATATATGTCTTTCATTCCTCCATTCTTTCCTCTTCCTTCTGTCTATGGGTGACTCTACACTGAGTGATAAGCCAAATAGTTTCCTGTACACCAGGAAACCATTTACTACGCTGGGTGGTAACTATATAACCAAATTTTGGCGCCTGGTGGTTTAGTGGGTAATTATTGTCCTCCAATAGGATTGAGCCGGTGAAGGTTTATATCCAAAGGGTGGTTGGGGTTTATTGCTTACGTAATGCCACTCAGGGATGAGTGAGGTTGGTCACTATCATCTTAAATGTCAGGACCAACTGCCTAGCCCCGGGCTCCTACGCTTCTCATGGGGCAGCGTAGGATTGGATGATGGATATATATATATATATATATATATATATATATATATATATATATATATATATATAAAATGTGTGTGTGTGTGTGTGTGTGTGTGTGTGTGTGTGGGTATGCGTTTGTGCATGTGTGTAAATGTGTGCGTCAGTATTGTGTGTGTATGTGAGCGTGTATCTGTTTTGTTAATCAAGGGAATCAGCTTCAGTAATGAAATGAGTCAGCCAATTTTCCGATATTTTCCCTTTTTTAACGGCCTTAAGCTTTTTCCACTCCCAGTGAAGTTCTAGCCGGGAATGTGTGTCAGAGGCGTTTGTCAGGAAGTACTGTGTGCTCCATGGCCAGGGAATTTTGTAATGCTTAAAGTGAACCAGGTATTGGAGGAGAGAGGGGGGGTGGAGAGAGAGAGAGAGAGAGAGAGAGAGAGAGAGAGAGAGAGAGAGAGAACGGGTGTGTGTGTGTGTGTGTGTGTGTGTGTGTGTGTGTATCTGTGGGATTGTTGTGTACAGGTTACATACATATACGAATAAAACATCTATTTGTCCTCGGTAGGTGATATGCCTAATGACCATCCCTACATTAGGGTTCTCCTAAACTAAATGAAGCTGCCTACTGATAAGACAAATAGAATAAATATCGTCATACGAGGGGTCAACAATTATAGTTTCTCCCCTGGTCACTACGAGAAGCCTCACCCTTTGATGTACAAAATTGTCTGTTCAGCGTCCAGAATAATTAAGACTTCGTACTCAAGGTGTTACATACAGAGAACGTCTGTTTCTAAACTGTTACCTGTAAGAGAACGGATAGTGAAGTAGCAGTTAGCTCCACACTCACGTTTCCGACCAACTAGAAAAATTAACTTATTGGAAAGCTGACAAAAATAGCTCAATATTGTACGAAGTTCTCATGAAACTTTTTTTTTTTTTTAGCTGGAAATACTTAGGCAAAAATTACAGCATTTCCGATGTCTTATTAACTGTCAGTCTCACAGTAACACCTTTCTTATCATCCACGATAACAATTTTCTAACCTATCTGCTACGATAACTGTTTTTGCTCGCTTTTGTTCACCATTCTTCGGAATGGACATTTTTGTCTGTTTGTTTTTTCCTTTTTATATAAAAGAGTTATTGTAGCTTGGTTTTATGGTGCTGCTACCTGTTTTAATATCCCCATTTACATTTGTTACACTAGATTACCAGTGTTCGGATCTACTTTCTGCATCGTCACCATAGTATTTCCATGATTTGCTTCTACAGGGTGAATTTCAAGTCAAAATACACATATTTAATCATTTAAACCTCATCTCCTTGTACAAATACAGCATGTTCATTATGTTGTCCCTCATTGTGAATTTTTTAGTCTGTCACTCCCAGACATGAACCCCAGCTCGACATATTTTCCAAACGAAACTGTATTCTGGGAGGATTGAGAACACAGTACTAAACAGCCAGCAACAAAAGTTCTTCTACTATTCCACTCCGTCTGCATGACGCTTGGGTACGTCCATGACTTACCTTCCTCATGCATTATAATCAGAGGGCATCATTTATGGGCAGAGAAAGATGCCAAGCCTCTCACAGCTTAAGAATATTTGAAGTTGATATTGAGAAACAGAAACAAAGTATATGGTGAATCTTTGCCCTCAGCTTTCCCTGTGTCCTTAACAAAACATTTTATATAGTACTGATTTCTTTCAAATCGATCACTAAAACTGATTAGTGTTGTGCTCGTTGTTCCCTCTTAACAACCATTGATAAGTTTGGTAAGGTGACGTCTTTTTTATGATCTTGATTTCGGCAGGCGATTTTATTCAGTTTGGGAGAAATTTTTTGAAACAAACGGATAAAATACAGGCTTCAGTAATTCCTGAGCCCAGAAAAAAAAAATGCCCGAAATTAACAAGATTAAATTAAGAAAAGGATATTGCAGTATTGAAGTAATTAATATTGTATACCAAGTGGAGGAAACTGTAACTGTTACGGAATTGTCTCTGTGAAATAGTTTTATCGACTCCATAGCAGTTCCTGTGAATTATCAAGTGATTCACCACATTAATCTGTTTTCCAGCAGGAGCTCAGTGGGGCCATTCCCTCCCACCTTAAAAAAAAAACAAAAGTAATAAACACCCTCAGCCAAAGATATATCTCCCAAACTGAATAATTCGTCTAGGGTCAACAAGAATAAAATTAATAATACGTCCTTGGTTTGAAGATTTTTACAATGAGCACAATAAGTTTCATAGTCGTTGTTCAAGATGGCAATGTTATGATTGTCTCACATCAGTCTATAATTCTCCATTGTGCCAGGTTTTGTGCGATTGTTCCATTTATCTTTAGTGAATAACAAAGAAGTTGATATTAACGTTATAACCTGCAGTACTTATTGTGTAACCATTGCAAGTAGAGTTATCATTAGTTTTCAGTGTTACTCAGTGTTATGAGAGCTTATCGAAAGTTTCAGACACTAGTAGTTTATTTCAAACTGTTCCCCGTGAAAAATATTTGCTGTTAAGACTTTTCCCCCAAAGGCATACTTGCAGAGAGAGAGAGAGAAAGAGAGAGAGAGGTTGGGGTGAAACAAGTGATAACCAACCTCTTCTCCATACATCTGATCTAAAATATGTGACAACCTCACAAGCCAACAGGAACCTCCAAATAAGGACTCAGGTCAAAGCCTCTATTATTCTTTTCCTGGTCCGCCAGAATTGGATTATGTGGCATTGTTATTGTACGAGCCTTTATTGCACAATAGTTCTTTGCTCAGGTATCTCGTTTAGTGTGTGTGTGTGTGTGTGTGTGTGTGTGTGTGTGTGTGTGTGTGTGTGTGTGTGTGTGTGTGTGTGTGTGTGTGTGTGTGTGTGTGTGTGTGTGTGTGTGTGTGTGTGTGTGTGTGTGTGACATAAAGTTGAGCAGAAATGATGATGGTGTAGTTGATGTGTGTGTGATATAAATATGAGCAGAAATGATGATTGTGTGTGTGTGTGTGTGTGTGTGTGTGTGTGTGTGTGTGTGTGTGTGTGTGTGTGTGTGTACTTGTTTGTTTATGTGCATTGTCAATGGAGAAATTGTGTTCGACATTCTCTCTCTCTCTCTCTCTCTCTCTCTCTCTCTCTCTCTCTCTCGTGTGTGTGTGTGTGTGTGTGTGTGTGTGTGTGTGTGTGTGTGTGCGAGGGGGAGGGGGGGAGGTAATACGTAAAGCAGAAATGAGGACGGTGCAGTAGACGTTGATCATAATGAGGGCGAACTATTAACATCGGACAACGAGTGAGGTGTGGAGTAAAAGTGGGGGGAATATATGAGGGAGAGCAGGGTGTCATGGGACAAGGGTTCGTTCAGGAGTACGAACAGAAATGTCTCGACGCCCTTTTTGCCGTGGTCGCCTCATACTGAATGTCGCGTCGACCAATACACAGAGAGAATTGTTACTTTTCATGGTGTATCTAACCTCACTAAATAACGCCCCTTACTCCCCTCCCTTGTCTCATCTCCACCTTGTTCTCGGTCTGTCATTCTCATTTCAGGGTACCTTACTCGGTCTTTCACTCTTCACTCTTTCCATAAGGTCGAATTAGTACATCCACTTCCACACCACATTTTGACGCTCCTCATCCCCGTCTTGTTCTTACATTGGTTCTGTGAGTCAGTGTTAGAACTAGTGTACTGCAATGCTTTCTTTGCTGCCATGCTTGCATTCTTATTCCTTACTTGCTTAAAGGCCACCTTCGGCGGCCTCCGCTCCATATCAAGTCAGTTCCTATTTTCAGTTGAAAGGTAACAGAAACTTGAGTTACTTATGCCGTGAGCGAGACGGAACGAGGAATTTTCCCTTATTTTTATCCTACTGGGACACCCGTTAAGAGAGAGAGAGAGAGAGAGAGAGGCAGAATAGTTGTGTTTGCTATTATTCTAAATATTACTGTTGCATCATTGTATACAATTTTAGGAGTATAAGGAGGAAGGAAGGAGAGGCGAGAGAGTGATAATGCAACAAACACTTCACACTTCTGTCATTCTGGTAATTTCAATGCGGACCAAGAACGCATCCATCCCCTCCACTAAAAGCAAATACTAAATTTTAAGAAAAATGCCAGAACTGAGTCAAAACTCGGGAACCGGTGGCCCGATTGGACTGGAAATTCTATTATTCTTCAAGTTAGAGCGTTTTATTTGGCTCAAACAAAAACTGCGCTACGTTGAGCCGTTGTTGCTGTGTTACGGTAAGAAACAAGCATACAGAAATCGGATCAGTATAATACAGATTAATTCTCGCGAAACTGCAATATAGTACAGAAAATGTAAGTAAGCATTGCTGCAGGCGGCTTGCACACGCCTGACATGGGCCTGCAGCTCTCTTATAGGCTACACGTTTAAGTCATGTGTTACGGGTCCTTAAGTAACCAAACTGAACAGCCGCGAAACGCCACTTTTTGTCAGTGGGGATGTAACCAGCCCTACCCGGTATTTCAAACACTTATCAAGGTTTTTGAAATGAGGGATACTGCTGGAGTGGCACTGTTTGCGAGTGAAAAGGTTGTGTCATCGAGGGATCCTATATAGAATGCTAACATGTGATAACACGTGGAAGAACGTACGACTGCTCTATCTTAAATGTCTGCCTGCAGGTGGGTTCGAGCTCACCATATCAGGTATTTGGTGAACGCATGCGCTGCCAGTCCAATCACCGAGGGCTCTAGCACTTAAATTTAACTCTGAAAGTACAAAACGTACAAATGATTCACAGTTAGCAAAATATGTGCACCACTGAATACCACCGAATGAAGAGTACTGGCATGAGTACAGAGGACGCTCCCCCCACCATCCCCCTCCCCCCTCTTCCTTCTCTTCCACTGCGTCACCAGAGGAGCGACGAACGGATCATTGCTAGTCATGATAAACATGAGTCGGTATGAATATTCCATACCTTCCGACTGCGGACTCCAGGGTGAAACGTTCGGGATATTGATCATGGTCTGGTATGTGTGGCAGGTGCTCGCGCTCTCCCCGGGGATATTCGGTCAACAGAGGCTAATGTGCGCGCCGTCCTTCATTAATATTCATGGGTAATTATTACAAACTATGCAAAGGAGGGGTTTTTATAGCCTTCTTGAGTCTTGCCTTTTAAGTCGTCGGGTGTTACGAGCATTAATTAATGTCCTTGACGTAATCCGGTGTTTTGGTGCAGCGTAGTGTTTGGCTGCGTAAATCTTCACTAATGATCTTTTGGTGCCGCTCCTGCCACTAATATAGGGCGGTATTAGGGTTGGGGGAGGATAGCCTCGGTTGAGCAAGACATACAGGTTGTATAATGAAGGAAGAACTTCATTAGCGAATGTTTTGTACGAACAAATAAAGAGATTCAGACAGATAAATCGATAATATGGCATCATATAGACAGTTAGGTAGATAGATATATGAAGAGTAACAGATAGATAGAGAGATAGATAGATAGATAGATAGATGGATGGATAGATAATCAAATCTTATGCCACTGTCTAGTGGATACATATGCTAAGTGAGGCAGAAATTGGACAGGGTGACTGGACAGATCAGAGAGCTGTCAGCCTGCCCCATCTCTGCCAGACAGTGGAAGGGGGAGGAATGGGGGACTGTCACTGGGAGGATGGTAAGGGAGTAGTGTCCGTGGTAGGGGGAGGGGGGGTCCGTGGGAAGGGAAGAGGGGGAGTGACAGTGGGAAAGAGGAGAGGGAGTGTTAGTGGGAGGGAGAGGTGGTGGAGTGTCAGTTGGAAGGGGGGGGGGTGGAGAGAGAATATCGGTTGGAGGAGAACGAATGTCAGTAAGAGGAAAGGGGCGATGTCATTGGGAGGACCGAGGGAGGGGGACGTGCATGACATATATCCTAAAAACGAAGAAGTAATTTTGGATATTCCTCTCTGACTGCCACGATTTCTCTCTCAGAGCATAATCCCCTGCTTTTAGCCTGAATATAATTTACCGTTCTACCGTCGCATCCATAGCAACAGAAGTCAGTAGACTCAGTTTTATCCCATTATAACTTTTATATCTCTCATCTGAACTAAATCGCATGTTGTCACCCAAAATAAACACAGCACGGTGTGTCCGTAAAAGCGAAAAGGTTAGGATAATTATTTTTGTGCTGAGGAAATGTAAATACAGTATGTCCCCTTCGCTACGACAGGTATCCTTTAAGCTGAATAAAATTCCCTCAACACTGCACTAAAGTATGTAGGATATCATTTGCAACGGACATTTTTGGAGATTACCTCTAACCTCTTCACTACAAAAGGCCTCCCCTAAGCTCAGTAAAATCTTCTGATAGTAACAAGAGTAAGTAATAAAGCTGTTGTAGTAATAATCTAGAAAGCGCTCAGAGAGCGCATACCTCCGCAAATACCATTGCCATTAACCCGTCACGTCTCGAGGTTTTCCGCACCTCCGACATCCCCCAGTCCCGAGGTATTTTCGAAAAATTTTTTTTTGGCTAAAACCTTCGCTTTTGGTGAGAAACATCGAAAATTCATAGAGAAATCGCTCACCTGAGGTTTAAAGTGCCCAATCCAGGTAGGAGTTCCTCCTTACCTAAGTGGGTTTTCTAACATGCTGGCACCAAAGAAAACGAGTTCTATGGGAGGGAAACTATTTTATCCACTCATAAACGGTATTTATTTATTTACTTGGTACGAATGTATATGTAGTATGACAGTATATTGGTTTTCAAGCAGTAATAAAGGCATTATAAGCATTGTTTCACTCACTAACTAATCACCATACCTGACCTATTTTTGCCACACTACCTGATCATTATTTCTGGCTGTTTCTTCTTCTAATGCTATGTAAACATTGTCCTCCACATTGTCATCGATTGGGGAATCACTCTGGCCCTGAATAACTTTACTAGCCAGGTCACTGGTAACAGGTCCTTTGCCAAGACAATGTCGTGAGGGGGGGAGGGGGGAGGTTATGTAGTGTAAGGCATTGTCCCTGCTTGGTATCTTGTACAGGAATAGAGGAAGGTGTCCCGTGTATACATACGAAAAATCACGTGCGAAAATTGAAAATTGTGCAAATTAGCGACCTTGCAATTGCACGACGTACTGGTACGTCGCCGGGACTGGCAAATGCAATTTGTTGCAACGTACCCATACGTCGACAGGATGGGGCGGGTTAAAAATGATCCAGATCCGCCTCCAAATTTAATCATTCTTGGTCCATGGCCCAGCTTTCCACAAAATTTCATTGAAATTCATTGAGAACTTTTGGAGATATTTTGCGAGATACCTTGGATCCGGATTCGGATCCGCCCCAAAATTACAACATTTTTTTCTTGGCCCATGGCGCACTCTTTCACAAAATTTCATCAAAATCTTTTAAAACTTTTTTGCATAATCCCGGATCCAGATTCTTGGATATAGAATCCGGATCTGCCCCCCCCCCATTTAATTAATTCTTCCTTGGTCCGTGGCTCACTTTTCCACAATATTTCACTGAAATTCAGTGAGAACTATTGGAGATATTGTGCGGGATACTCCGGCTTCAGCTCCGGATCCTACTCAAAATTTTACCATTTCTTCTTTGGCCCATGGACCACCCTTCCACAAAATTTCATTAAAATTCATTCATAACTTTTTGAGTAATCCTGCTAATAGACAGACAGACTAACAGACAAACAAACAAACACTGGATAAAACATAACCTTGGAGCAGGTAAAAATATAAGACCTTGGACTCTAAATTCCTTAACCCATTTAGCCTGATGATGTATTTTTCCCTTCTAGATGCCGACAGACAATTTTATGCAGCTATGTGGAGACTTTTCTTAATACAGGACTTAATGATCCTTAAGTGCAAGGTGTCTCTTATGAGGCGAATAAAATCATATGGTGGAAACGAAAATGAAATTTATAAGAAAACTTTGCACTGAAAGAGTTAATCAATATTGTTTCTAGCCTAATCACAGCTACATGTCTCTTCTAAGCAGAACAAAATTGCCTGACTATTGCAAATAAAATGAACTACGTCATCATAAGCAGTTAATAAAAAGTTTCTAGCCTCATCGCCACTAGGTCTCACGAGCAGAAGAAAAATCGGTTGGTAGTGAAGAAGAAAAAAAAATCGCGTACTGAGAGATTTAAAACGGGTGTGGGTGAAGCACGCGCCAGGTCAAGGATCACCTGAAAATTTTCAGCAATCTCTTTTTTTTTTTTCTTTTAGGAGTATCTTGTAATTCAGATGCAAGAAATATTGCCACTAACTACCTTTACCTTGCCTCATTCGTGGTCCAACCTACGCCGCTATTCTTTTTCAGAGAATGTCAGACGCTTTTATTCACCTGAGAGTGAATTTAGAAATCTGACTTTACACTGGTACCATTAACTGTTTACACTGGTACCATTAACCCTCTCGTAGTGGAAACAACTCTAGTAGAATATTCTACGTAACGGAAGACGATTTCATTAAGCTGATTGAATGCAGGATCCTAAAAGTGTAAACATGGTCTCTAACACCGCCATTGCTAGAGGCCTCTCCTAAGCTGAATAAAAGCAGACATGAGGCAGGGGTGATGGCTATGTCTCAGGCTTAGCATTTTGCATCCTCTTTAGGCGACTGGAGGTTTTGTTTTGTTGTAGAATGCCGACAGGAGAGAAAGTTCCTTGAAGACGTGTTTTCTTACTCATCCAGTCATTCCCGCTTGCTACATGCTTTGACGAGATATCGTAAAGAGTAATGTGGAAGTGGCTGGCTTTATCTATTTATCTGTTTATCCCGGGGGGTATATACCTTGTTATACGTTGATCTTGTAAGAACGAAATTTGTTTCAATTCTCGATTTGATTTGCTGAAACTTCTGAAGTATCATGCTGTTGAAACTATGTAATTCAGTTTTTTGGAGAAGGAGAAAAAAGTGACTTTACGATTTTACCTGGAACTGAATGTAATCCTCTGGCAGTACATGATCATTTGGCCCGTAAATGAATAAGCAAATAGACGAAACAAATGCATCCGTGGGCCGAATGCTAATCGTCACCCAAAATATGTTGTTGGCTTAGGTATAAGATACCTACAAACCAGATTTGAAGACGAGATATTTAGGCAACAGATACATACACTCACACCCAGACACACATGGACACATGCATACAAAAACTGTATCGCCTCGCCGTGTTAAAGATGGGCAATGAAAATTTGCAAAACTCTACGAAATTCAGTTACCGCGTTTTACGAAAAGCTAATCCATATTCAAAAAAATAAAATAAATGACGGCTGGCATTCGGTCGTCTTTGATCAGATTCTCACCAAAAGTATTAGGCTTCAAGCAATAGGTTTCTGCACATCCACATAGTTCATATTTCCTGTAGGTATGGTGAAAATTCGCCCACAACTTTTCCAGATGATACATACACTCACACCCAGACACACATGGACACATGCATACAAAAACTGTATCGCCTCGCCGTGCTAAAGATGGGCAATGAAAATTTGCAAAACTCTACGAAATTCAGTTACCGCGTTTTACGAAAAGCTAATCCATATTAAAAAAAATAAAATAAATGACGGTTGGCATTCGGTCGTCTTTGATCAGATTCTCACCAAAAGTATTAGGCTTCAAGCAATAGGTTTCTGCACATCCACATAGTTCATATTTCCTGTAGGTATGGTGAAAATTCGCCCACAACTTTTCCAGATATTTAGGCAAAACACACACACACACACACACACACACACACACACACACACACACACACACACACACACACACACACACACACACACACACACACACACACACACACACACCGACAAAAACTATATCGCTTTGCCTTGCTAAAGACGGCCAATAATAAATACATAAATAAATAAAGTAAAATAACCCAAATTCCTTAATGATACCCTCCCGTGTAAATAGTTCAGATATTATTCACTTGATACTCTGTTGCAGTTTATCGAAGAAATTACAATCCAGATATTTTCCCTGACAGTGCTATAAAGATTCATTTACCCTTGATCCCCGCCGATCCTCAAAAAAGATGGGGTGAGGGGGGGGGGGCTGAAAAATGAAGGTTCTCTTGAAACTTTTTGCGAATCCTGAGCCGCTGAGAGGAAAAGGATATAGAATGTCAGCCACGGTTAAAAAATGCCTACCTTATTTTTTGCACTTCGTTTCTCGCTTGTCCAGTCAGTTCCGCTTGCTGCATTTTTTTTTTTTTCCGGTGAATATTTCACTTCTCACTTTTTTTTTCTTATACATACCTACGCTGAAGTTGGAATTATGTCAAGGTCTGTCAGCAGCAAATCCAAAAGTTGACTGCAGTCATTACTTTTAAATTGGGCTCTCTTTTGCTCTCTTTTGTGTTGTTTTTGCTTTTTCCTTGGAAGGGACGGTTTGCGAGCTCCTAGCTATTGGTTCCTTCTTCCTTTCATAAAATATATATATATATATATATATATATATATATATATATATATATATATATATATATATATATATATATATATATATATATATAGGGAATTTGACTGGGACGGTATATCTGTCAAATGATAACGCAGGTGTCCTAAGATCAGCTCAGCGTGGACAGAAACCTCGCGTAGAGTTAAAAAGCCATAGAGAGAGAGAGAGAGAGAGAGAGAGATACACACACTGTAAACTGCACTCTTACTCAGTCCTATACAGTTAACTCAAATTTTCACAGACTTTCATCTCGCACAACAATGTTAAGATTTTTGAAAGCCTTTTGCAGAATAAGAAGCACAGTTTTAATGCATTAACCTTTAAAATATATGCCAGGTATGTATCTTGAATTTACTGAAACGTTTAACCTTTTCAGTTTGATGACGTACTTCTGTAATTATATTCCTGCGCTCTCTTGACTTCATTCAGCTTAGGGGAGGTCTCTTACTGAAGAGGTTAATAAAGGTCTTCATTTCGAAAAGTAACTATCGCCTAAGATTAATTTCAAAAGGAAGACATTTTCAATGTGGATATTAGTGAGTCCATGAAAACAAATGAATGTCACGCTTATGTTCATTCATTTAATACGTATTAATTTGTTTTTCATCTAATTTCCACTTATGTATCGGTTTTCGTCTTCAGCTTGGCTCTCGCGCAGACTAAAAACTGTGACCCACGATGATCATTTGTAAAGACCTTTTATTATCAGTATCATTCACAATTGTGTTGTGAAACTAATGAATATGGCACTGTGTCCATCCCCAATCAAAGTATTAAACAAAAAAATAGTATGCGGTACACTGTTAGCCTTTATAGCCAGTCTACCACCTTTGTTTTCGACATTTAAAAAGATTTTAAAAAGACCGTGAATATGACTCAGTTTGACCAGTTTTTAAAGCAGATTAATACCCGTGTTTTCCATCCATTGTGTTATTATCTCACAAAGTAAAATGTAACACACGCTGCTTGTTTCTTTCAATTACATTATTACCAGTGCTTCTTCTCCTTGCAGACTTTAATATTTTACAAAATCAGATCTGACATATGTTCATTGTTTTCCAAACCAGACTACTGACCGCTGACTCGAACTTGCCGCCCAGAGCACACAGTGTGAGGTGCAGAGCCAGTCAGTGAATGTGACCACTGAATAATTCTGACATCGCATGATATCCGGTCTTACCATCCCCCGTGTAATGGTCTTACGAAAGCAAACTAACACACGCTAACCATTTTTTATACAGATTCTTACATATTTATCACCCATCCAAAACTTTGATAAGTTTGATAGATTATAAAATCAGAGCTGGATTGTGCTAATAATTTTCTAAATCAGATTACTGAGCCTGCTATATTTACCATCCCTACATTATGATGTTACAGAATTTGAAATTTGGGGCACTGAAAATTATAGATAGAGTATCACAGTATTACCTCCGCCAAGGAGATTATGTTTTACTTCGCTTTGATTAGTTTGTTTGTTTGTTTGTCTGTCCGTCTGTTAGCAGGATTACTTTAAAAGTTACGAACGGATTTTGATTAAATCCTGTGGCAGGGTGGGCCATGGGCCAAGGAAGAAATGGTTACATTTTGGGTCGGATCCGGATCCGGAGTATCCCTAACAATATCGTCAAAAGTTCTCAATAAATCTCAGTGAAATTTTGTGGAAAGGTGAGCCATGGACCAAGAAAGAATTTATTCAATTTTGGGCGGATCCGGATCCGGATCCTATGTCCACGGATCCGAATCCAGGATTACTCACGAAATTATGAACGGATTATGATTAAATATAGTGGAGCCATGGGCCAAGGAAGAAATTATTTATTTATTTACTTTTTTTTCGGGGAGGGGGAGATCCGGATCCAGATCCGGAGTATCCCGCATAATATCACCAAAAGTTCACAGTGAATTTCAGTGAAATTTTGTGGAAAGGTTGGCCATGGACCAAGAAAGAATTTATTAAATTTTGGGGCGGATATAGGATCTGGATCCGAATCCGGATCCTATATCCCCGGATCCGGATCCAGGATTACTCAAAAACTTATGAACGGATTATGATGAAATATTGTGGAAGGATGGGCCATGGGCCAAGGAAGAAAAGAATTAAATCTGGGGGCGGATCCGGAGTATCCCGCACAATATCTCCAAAAGTTCACAGTGAAGCGCAGTGAAATTTTGTGGACAGGTGGGCCGTGGACCAGGTAAGAATTTATTAAATTTGGGGGCGGATATAGGTTCCAGATCCGGATCCTATATCTACGGATCAGGATCAGGATCATCTTTAATGGCAATGGCATCGGCGGCAGTATGCGCAGAGTCCTTTCTTGTTATCCATACTTTTCATCCCAAAGCTTTACAGACTGATTCTTTCTCATCATTTTCGCAACCAGACCACCTGTGTTTATCACCGCCGACTCTAGCCTGAAGTCCAGAGTACACAGAGTGCGGTGGACGTGAGATGCAAAGGCAATGACGTGGCGGGGCTGAGGGGAAGGGAAGGGTTTGGCCGTGCGTTACGCCTTCTGCTCACGTGCACGCCTCTCGCCCCCTCACTCACCCACCCACCCACCACCCAACCAGCCTTTCAACCTCTCCCATTTCTTGACCTGGAATTATGTGCGATTTTCCACAGTGCAAGTTGGCAAGGTTAGGGGATGCTTTGTCTACCACGAAAAAATTCTCAATACAGGGAGGAGTAGGTAGAAATTGCCAACGTGCACGTCAGTAAGGTTAAGTCTTTGTCTGCGGTGCTTTTTTGTTTGCTGAATGTAATCGTCTGTGTTCAGCAGGAATAAAATACGAAGTTCTTTATTCTCAGTCAGAAACTTAATTGCCTTAGCTTTTTACTTTTTTTTTTCGCTGTGGATCTTTTCAGCATAGTAAAATCATCTAACGTAAGCCCAAGTATACTTCCAGGTAGGTAATTCGCAGTCAGAGGGTTAATGATGTAGTATAAATTGTGTAGTGTTCAGTGGAAAATAGATACGATTCAACAAAATTCATATCAACTCTTAATTTTTCAGCCTAGACGATATACTAACCTGTGATATACTGTATGTTGCAGTTCACCGGAATTCTTATCGGCGTAGGTGTTTATCATTAATAATACTGACACACAGGAAAGTGCAGCTACGGTACGTCAAAATTCACCTCGACTAGCATTTTTCTTTTCCTTCAGACTTGGCGATATCTTGACCAGGAATTATGTGCGATTCGCCAGAAATGCATGTCAGCACAATTAAGCTTATCTCTGCGATGACGTCTTTATAGCTTGTTCTTCCCGGCATCAAAAAAAAAAAAAAAATCATTACTCAGCTAAAGGGAGAACTCGTGTTGTGAATAAGATATTGAAGGCTGTATTGCATGCCCTCAGTTCAGAGTTCTATGAACAGTAAAATGCTATTTTCTTTTTCTTTTTTAATTTATTTAATCATTTTTTGTTGTACCAAGAACAAGCCAGGAGAGAGGTTATTGTGTTTGGGGGGTCAAGGCATAAACTGACGCCCCCCTCAAAAATAAATAAATAAATAAAAATCGACACGGAAAAAAACTAGTACGACTGGCCAAAGATCTCGAGCACAGCACCATCGTTTCAACCCTGGCAGTTTCTTGACATTGGCCCCGTTTGATATATCCGAAGCTGAGTTAAATCGTCTGACGGTAGCAAGAATGAAACAAACTAAGGCGTCATCGAATTGTAGGAGCTATTGAAAATTTTCTAACGTCAACATTTCGATGCCTCTCCTCTAAGCTGGAAAATATTGTTAGACATCAGTTAGAATAAAATGGAAAAAAAGCATAGTTTTTGGAGTGGCTAAGGTATGAATTCTCAACACCGTGTTAGGTTGTCATGCACATAATGTTCGAGGAAAAGCAGGTGCGGTATGCCAGAATTAACCTCTATCACCATCTTCTCAACCTCAGCGATACTTTGATAGCGAAAATGCGTGTCGATACTACTAAGGCATGGATTGCCTAGATTCCGTCACGAAAAGTCTCGAACCCCCAGTTAGCCAGGGAGTCCCTAGTGTTCAGAGAAAAGAATGTTTTGTCCAAAACTTTCACTTTCCATGAGGCATTATAGGCTGTATTTATGCTAGCAACTCAGTCCCATGCGTTACATCTTTTACCAAACTCCCTCTTGTAACTATACATTTTTAAGTATCTGCACATACTTAATAAAATGATGAATCACTTCCATCCCCACCGTTGCACCTTTCATCTTGCCTCAATATCCCGTCCACTGCAGCCTATCCACATCCTAAAATGGAGCAACCCCGTGATGTAGGATGGTCTGCCTCGGCTTTTAGGCCAACAGCGCTCTTGGTGGAGCCTTTAGTCCCGATAATTCCCAGGAAATGAGAAATGGGAGCAAAACTTTGATGGAAAACTGGGAGAAGAAGCCGGAGTGTCGATCCTTCACTGATCCTGCGATTTACCCTCGGCCCTCTTCTCCTTCCTCACTCACTTCCCCCCGTCTTTTTTCCCCTCCCCCACTTCTCCTCCTCATCCTCCCACCCACTCTCTTTCTCTATTCTCCCTCCATTCTCTCACACATTTTCTTTTCTCTTCTCAGATTCATGTTTTCCATCCCCCGGGCTTTTCCTGCCTTTCAGACTTTATTTCTTTCATCTCACTTGCTATCTTCTTGCCCCACACGTTTCCCTGCCTCTGAAACGAGCTCCTTCCAGCTTTATTGAACCTGGATTTTTTTTTTCTTACCTCCTGCTCAACCCGACGTAGTCCGATGGTTTTCTTGAGCAGTTAATTTCACTTACCTATTTTCTTTTGCCTCTTGAGGATCCTTTGTGATTTTCCTATACCATCCTTCAATAACTTTTCATGTCATCTTATTTGTTCTTGGGATTTGTTTTGCGCCTCAGGAAAGTAGAATAGCAAAGATCTGGTTGCTTGGAGTGTGTGAACATTTTGAGCATATTTCCATGCAAAGCCTGATATACACTTGACCTTGTTAAATTTACAGTTAAATAATGTTATAAAATGCTCATAACCTGCTCCAGTCGCAAGTATGCAAGCATCATGTTATGCCCGTGTCAGCTCTACAATCAATTTCTTTGAAACTTATCACGTCAGTATAATCATTGCAATGGCATAAGTTGATTTCTTTATCATACTCTTATTCATTAATATTATTTTTTGGTGTGTGTGTGTGTGTGTGTGTGTGTGTGTGTGTGTGTGTGTGTGTGTGTGTGTGTGTGTGTGACATTAATAAACAGCAATATGGATTTTGAGAGTTTCAGGTTTACATTTCTTCTCTGCTATCTTGTTTGACCATGACCGCCATGTTCACTACATTTTATTTGATGTACAACCCTTTTTTTCTCCTTTTTTTCGCTGTCTGTTGCAAGTGTCCTTCCTGGTATATTTTGCCTTTTTATTTATATTCCCTGAACATTTTACCTTAACTGCCAATGTTGGCTTCTGTTACAATCTCTTTTTCCTCCATTACTTTATTTCAGTCCGGTCTTTTTTATTTCTTTTTATCTTCAGTCCCTTTCTTCTTTTGACTTCCCTTATTTCAGTAAATTTGTGTCTTGACCTTCCTTGATTCAATCCTTTATTTCCTCTTTGGTCCTTATCCAGTCATCTTTTCCCTAGATTTGGCTAACAAAATTCCTTCCTTGGCACTGTTTGTTTTACTCAGTTCCTGCTTCAAGATTCCTTACATCCTTACATCATTTCATTCTATTCGTGATACTCTTCCTTTCACTTAGTTCTGTCTTTGATATTAGGCATTTCAGTCAGTTCTTTCAAGGACACTCACTACGTCATTTTCTTTGCCACTTCATGTCAGCCAGGGTTCTTCGTGACAGACTTTATTCCAATCATTATGTTCTTCGACACTGCTTATTTCACTCCATTCCTACTAGCCTTCCTCCCCCCTACCCTCCTTTTTTTCTTTTTACATTCTTTTTCCCAATTGTTTATTTTTTTTTTATCTTTACAGTTCTATCGTGCTTTCCTTGACGTTGCTTCTTGGACTTTTTTTTTTACACCCTCGCTCGAATAAGGCGTAATCTTATTATTTTGAGAACAGTAGGTCAGAGATCGAGGTGACATGGCAAGGTCAGCTTAAATAGTTATTATCCTATATAGACTAAACCATGGAAGTGTTCAGATTAAATAAAGGATAAAGAGGTCTGACTTTGAGAACAGCCAAGTTAAAGGTCTTGGTCACAGTGAAAAAGGTCATACCGAGTAGGTCAAAGGCACTGGGAAAAGTCAACTCAGTTTTGATCTGATCTGAACCAATGTCGGTGGAAGGGCTAAGGGTTCAAGAGGAATTATTATTATTATTTTTTTTTAGGGTAATCTGTCAGAGGTCAGATTCACAGGATAAAGTCAAATATTCGGCCCTGAGACTAGTTGGTGTACGCGGATGTTTGAATGCTCCTACTTATTTCTTTATTTATTCATTTATTTACACGTCTTAATTTAGTCAGTTTTTTAACATTTCTTAATTCAGTCGTGTCTTCACCACACATTCTCAATTCACTCAGCTCTTCATTTGACACTTTTTAATTCTATCAGTTCATCATTACACATTTCTTAATTCAGTTCGTTCTTTCACACTTCTTATTAAACCCAAGTTCTTTGCCTGACAGTGCTAAGTTAGTTTGTTCTTTGTTCGGTAATTCTTGTTTTTTTACTTATTTCACAATTTTTAAGCTACTTCTGTGTTTGCCACTTCTCATTTCAATAAATTTTTTGATATTTCTTAATTTAGGAAATCCTTATTTTGACACTTAAATCAGAAATGTCTTTGTACGGTACTTCTTAATTTCATCATTTGATTCCTAAATACTTCTTGATTCAGACAGACCTTATCTTTTTACTCCATACATAAATTTTCTTCTTCTGTGATCATTCTTATGTTAATTATTATTATTATCATGCACTACAGATTCAAGCTAATTCTCCTTTGACTTTCCATATTGAAATTAGGTCGTTTCTTTATTCTCCTTCATCAGTTCTTATTTTCCTTAACATTTCATTCCATTCCACTTTATATGACACGCCCCATTTTTTTTTTTTTTTTACTCCTTATTTCAGATTGTTCTTTCTTTATTATCATATATTTCAGCATTTTCTCCCAAGCCATTACTTATCGAAATCCGTTTTGTTTGACACTTTTTTCCAGCTGTTTCTTTCTTTGGCGGCCTTAAATTATTTTCCAGTATATTTGGTATCAGTCTCAGAATTCCAAAAAAAACATCACATTCTTCATCTTTAGCTTTTGAATGCTAGGATTTCTTTCAGAGCAACGTAATCGACTAGAGTCAGGCTGAATTTGTTAGACAAGAGCCGAATGAGTTAACTCCTATGATACAGCGAAGCTTTTTGTATTTTTTACCCTGAGACAGTCGCACACCAAGCTTGGGAGAGACTATTCGATTTGGAGAAATTAGATACAGCCTTCATTTAATGTTTCACTACAAATGGTGAACGGAATAAATTTAAGATAACAAAAGTAAAAAAAAGCCATAGGACTGAACGGATTAAGAAAGCAACCCTGCAGCTGTGGTATCTCTCAATTGAACAAAGTCGTCAGCTGTTAACCTAAAGAAAGCGAAAGAGATAATATACCCAGTGCAAAATTATCCGCAGTGGTTATCATACTCTTTCATTACAGCAAAGTCTTTTATCATATATTTTTGGCTGTAATTATATTAAGCGAAGAAGTTAATGATGCCTATTAGTAACCCTTCCGTGTCCAAGTCTCTCCTAAGCTATTTAAATTCGACTGAAGGTAGTAATACTATAAGTAACTAATAAAGTACGTGATCGTACAGAGAGGATTGATGCTAATGGACTTTACAGAGAATTTAAGGAGGTTAATGCATCCATTACCTAGCAGCTGTACATAATTATAAACAACACAGATTTCTAGCAGACTTTACACTCGTTACTTACATGCACATTTGCGCATGTAGCCTACACACACACACACACACACACACACACACACACACACACACACACACACACACACACACACACACACACACACACACACACACACACACAGGCAAGCAGCAGGCAGGTATGAACGCTTAAACGCGCGCGCGCGGACACACACACACACACACACACACACACACACACACACACACACACACACACACACACACACACACACACACACACACACACACGGTAACGTTCCCGCTTGCCAACTGGTGGACGGGAGTTCGCGCCTCGCTCAGGTTGCGAAAATTTTCCCTGACAAAGTGGGTGGTTACTGTCCCCCTTGAGCAAGGGGACGGGTGTGTGCGTGTGTGAAGGTCACAGCCTTGCCCTTAGATCGGACTATATGAGCTCTCAGCTCCCTTCCGGGAGGGTAAAAGCTGACGATCACGACCATCAAGTGATCTTGACCGAACCGGTGAATTACACATGCAAGCATGCACAACCACACAAGTACAAAAACACACATCCACGCACGCTCGTATGTACGAACACACACACACACACACACACACACACACACACACACACACACACACACACACACACACACACACACACACACATATGCACGCACGCACGCACGCACAAACACACACGCGAGACAATCTAGTCATATACACTCTCCATTTTCGCTCCCCCCCACACACACAGGAACAAAGGTCTGCTCATTCCGTTCATTTTCCTCACTGACCTACACACACACACACACACACACACACACACACACACACACACACACACACACACACACACACACACACACACACACACACACACACACACACACACACACACACACACACACACACACACACACACACACACACACACACGGACGAACTTCGGACGCTCGCATCTGCAAATTGAATAGCAACATTACATGCCTCAGACAATTACATGCCGAGTTCCCTGTCAAACTTTCTCTCGTTTTTCTGTTTTTTCGTCGGATTTTAATTGCGCCCAGCCCACCACGACCACACTCGCTCCCACAGCTGCCCCTGCCTGGGTTATGAGGCCGGGAAACATATACTGGTTCTTGGGAAGGCAAATAAATTTCTTGAAGTACCCAAAGTTGTTATAATGGAAATAGTTTGGAACCCTTTCACTACGAGACGGCGTTCCTAAATTGGATAAAATCGTTTGGCGGTGAATTTACTCGGTTTTCACTTTAACTTGGCGTAAAAACTGCAATTCGACCATCGAGAATGTTGGGCTGTAACTAGAAATTATAGAATGCGGAGCTAGTCACGGAAACGTGCGATGAAAAAATAATGTGATGTAGTACAGCGATATCGTTTGGCAGTAAACCTACTCAAATGACCTTAACTGGCGTAAGAATTGCCGTTTCCACATCTTGAATGCTAATCTGTAACTAGAAATTAACAAAAATATGGTGCAATCACGCAGAAGTGCTATAGAAATTATGTAAAGTTGTAGTACTATGCTGTTTTGTCGCTGAGCTGCTAAAGAACGACGATCTGAGGCAAGTTACGGTGGACCAACTATAGACTAAGTTGGGGATAGTGTTATCGTGCTAAAAGTGTAGAGGTTTGTATGGTATACGCACTTTTAATTCTAGTCTGTCGGTAAGTAGTCGATGGTAAAGTCGGAATTACATCAGTTTACTGAGAGGTAAAAGGCTGTATAGTGCTTTTGGAATATAGTTTAATTAGTTGCTAGTACATGGATGGCGATTATCACTGTAATCCTGTAGTCGGTTTACATTCATGACCCCTTTCAGAATGGTGTGACGGTCAAGTATGGTCGGATCGGAAGGTGCATCTGTCCAGTAACCATGGAGACTCATTATTACCTCATATATAGGGGTCATCAAAGACAACTTGACGTTCAATTTTTGAAAGTAACTCAATTCCGTCAGATGATAGCAAACCGACCGCAGGAGGTACTGCCATTGTCTGCGGACGTAAGCTGGGGTATCCTCACAGTTTACCTCCTGGACAGGAAGCCTTGCCGCATACAAACTTAGTTAATCCCGTCTGAAACTTAAGCCACACACACACACACACACACACACACACACACACACACACACACACACACACACACACACACACACACACACACACACACACACACACACACACACACACACACACACACACACACACACACACACACACACACACACACACACACACACACACACACACAAGCGAGTCACAATACAAAACATATTCCCACCCGCATGCACACACAAAGAAGGGATTGCGCCATTGATGCGTGACATCCCCGTGACTCGTCATCGATGGCCTGGTGAGGGAGACTATTCACTAAGGGTACTGGGAGAGGGGCAGTTTTTAAGGGATGGAGGAGAGGGGCAGACTAGGAAGTAAACCAGCTGTTGTTTACAAATGATGCAGCTCTGGTCGCAGACACGGAAGGTAATATGCAGCGGTTGGTGCTTGAGTTTGGAAGAAGTTGTGAAAGGAAGAATTTGAATGTGAGCGTAAGAAAAAAAAAAATAGATGAGTTGTAAGTGGGAAACTACAGGCAGGGAAATGAGAATAAGTCTTATCTGGGGAGAGTTGGAAAGAATTCGATGTTTTGGGTATCTGAGTGTGGATTCAGGGATAGATGAACTCAGAGAATTAAAGGGTAGTGAACGTGAAGTATATAAGGGCATTAATGAATGTGTGGAAGGACCGATGAAAGTTTGTTCAGTGTAGCATGACAGATCAGTAGCAGAATGCTGAGTGAAAGTGTAAAGGCCAGCACTGGAAAGTAAGTACCGGTATGTTAAGAACTGGGTGGCTGGGGGGAGGGGGGGCTTTTGCTAAATTAAGAATGTAGAGAAAGCGTAGCATGAAGCAGACTTGCAAACGACCCAGCGTTTTTACGGTAGATTATTCAAAGCCATCAAGGGTATGTACAGTTAGGCTAAAAGCACCTAAGTAGCTGGATAAAATCGTTTTCAGATATGCTCTATAGCTTTTGTATGTTCGGGATGGTGGGTGTGCTTTATTTTAAAGTGCATTTCTGTAAAAATTTGTAATAATATATCTCTAACTTTTATTGTATTTAAATCTCTAAAAGATATATTTTTTAAATATACGTACTTAAAAACAGTGTTTGGATTTTTCTTATGTTGTAGGAAGCATGGAGAGTTCTGTGCTTATATTTGGTGACTGAACGATGAAGCCTAAACAGCTGTGAGAATGGTGTGTTGAGCGAGATATTCATTTAGGTGGCTGATTTCAAAATGGAATGTCTAATGTTATCGTAATTCTATGTATTACGGATGGAGCACAGTGACAGGTTCTAGCGTGGGTACACATAGAAGGAGTGCAATAGTTTGAAACTGAGGAGGAAATGAGTGGGAACTGTAGGCTTTTACTTGCAAGTGTTTAATGCCGATAAGAAATGATATGTTAAAGTTGGAAAGTATATCGGAGGGATGTGATAATGTATGTGAAAAAACAAAATTTAGAGGAACTGTAAACAACAGCAAAATGATGGACTGGGTAAAGTATGGATGCAGGCGTGCAACAAGGAAGGAATGTGGCAGGAGAGATGAGAGCAGTAATAGGAAGCAGGAAGTGAATCCAAAAGTAAAAAAAAATGCATTGTAAGTTAGTTGATTGGTTCCAACATTTACACCACCTAGATCCTCTGACCACAATCTCATCAAAGCCTCATTAGTTAACCCCTCCCCCCACACCTCCCTGTTCTGAACCTGTCAGGGAGACCCGATGGCACTTTCATAGGGCAAACTGGGATGGATTTAGAAATTATCTTGCTGACATTCCACGGCAGCCATTCTTCTCTGGTGATTCCAATTCTACGCAGTCCCACAATTGCGACTTAATACTGGCTGGTATGGATTTATTCATACCAAGTCAATAGTTCACTAAAAGATCGAACTCTCCAAAATGGTTTGATGGCAGCTGTGCCAGAGCAACAGCCCAAAAGTCATTAGCATATAACTCTTACATAAAATCAAAAACATCTGAATCACCCTCTCAATTTAAAATTGCTAGAAATCATGCAAAAGCTGTAATAAATCTATCTAAATCAAACTTTCTTCAAAAGCAAGCATCAAAACTACTTAACAGCCCTAATGACAATAGAATATTCTGGTCAACTCTTAATTCTTTCAATAATAACTTTAACAAGTCATCATCCATTCCCCCACTAAAATCTTCAGATGGCATCATTACAAATGACCCGCGTGGGAAAGCAGATTTTATTGTCAGTACGTTTGCCAGAAATTCTACCATAGAGGATGCCAGCCAGAACGTCCCAGTACTTGAACTTGCCTCTCCCGAAATTGTTCCACTTAAAATACAGACAAGATACGTAAAATCCATCCTAGACAATTTACCTAACAACAAAGCTCCAGGCCCAGATGGAATTCCACCAATTGTTTTGAAAAAGTGTTCCCCTGAACTTGCCTCTGTTTTAGCTAAATTATTCAGACTATGCATACGTACGTCTTCATTCCCAAATTCATGGAAAGAAGCCAATATCCACCCAATTCCGAAGAAAGGAAGTTCCTCTGACCCTCTGATTACAGACCAATAGCTGTCACATCTTCTCTTGGTATGGTATTCGAAACTTTGATTAATAAGCACATTGTTAAACATCTTGAATCCAACAACTTAATTAGTGATAAACAATATGGTTTTCGCCACGAAAGATCCACCACTGACATACTCAATCTCCTAACTCTTACCATCCATCAGTCAATTGACCTACAGTACATGGAGAAACTCATGCAGTAGCGCTTGATATTTCTGAAGCTTTCAACAGAGTATGGCACCGTTCCCTGCTGTCCAAACTCCCTTGCTATGGTCTAACGTCTTTTGTTCCTTTGATTTCCTCATATCTCAGTGACGGGAAAATAAGAGTAAAAGTAGATAATGTATATTCCAATTTCCGGTCAATTAACGCCGGCTTGCTGCAGGGATCAGTTCTGGCGCCAACCCTGTTCCTCGTTCATATTAATGATCTCTTATCTGTCACCCACAATCCCATCCACTCATATGCAGATGACTCAACACTACATAGTTCATTCACACTCAGACACCCATTTACAAAGTCTAATATCTTTACCTCTCAACTCAGTACAGCCATCTCCATAAATCAAGACCTATCTACGATCAGTGAATGGGGACAAAACAACCTTGTCTTATTTAATGCTAGAAAAACTAATTATATACAATTTACCAATAGACAGATATTGCCAGATTCGTATATTACCTTCAATGCTACTAATATTCCAATCTCCAAAAGTATTGAAATTCTCGGCGCCTCACTTAACAATGCCCTCAGCTGGACCTCTCATGTTAGATCACTTGCTAAAACCGCCTCAAAGAAACTAGGATTATTGTACAGAGTCCGTAACTTCTTCACTGACGAGCAGTTAGCTATAACTGATAAGTCATGTGCGCTCTCAGCTTGAATATTGCTCACTCTTGTGGAATGGATGTGGAGAGATTGCATTAAAACAACTAGACAAAATTCAGAACAAAGCTGTTAGAATTATTAACAACCCTGCCATTACAAATAAACTTCCTTCCCTACAGGGAAGAGGGAATGTTGGCTCCCTTGCATTATTTTACAGATATTTTATGGCAAATGCTCAGACGAACTTGCGTCCATGGTGCCACCTCTTCATGCCTTCCCTCGTGCTACACGGGCATCTGGTAGTGCTCATGACTGGAATGTCACTCAGCCATATTGCAGAAATTCTGCCTATCAGAATTCTTTCATTTCCCGAACTGCATCTCTCTGGAACTCGCTTGCCCAGAGTTGTTTCCCTCCAAACTTCAACCTACAGCTGTTCAAGTCTAACTGTTACAAATATTTATGAACAGAGAACACCAGTAATCTGGTGTATGGATTATTTTTTTTTATTCATTTGTTTTTCCTTCCTCTGTTCTGTTATTAAAATATATATATATATATATATATATATATGTATGTATGTATATATATATATATATATATATATATATATATATATATATATATATATATATATATATATATATATATATATATATATATATATATATATATATATATGTATGTATATGCTGTCATGAAGCTTGGACGATGCTGGAGGAGAGAAGTCAGAAGTGAGAGCTGTTGAAACAAGTTACCTCAGAAGTTCTTGCTGACTGTTAGGGACAGTAATAATGACAAATAAAATATTTTTGAAGAGAATAACGTAGAGGTGGATGCAGCGGAAGCTGTTAGGAATAATACTTTGAGTTGGTTAAGTCATACGGAGAGTAAGAGACTGACAAAACGACTTGACTGGGACCGGGGTTATTGGAACAAGAAGAGGCGAACTGCTGAAAAGAGAGAGGAAAGTTCTGAATGTTGGAAGAAAGCGAGTAAGACCAAGAACAGTTAGGAAACAAAGAAGAATATGAGAGAAAATACAGTATATATGTGGGAGGGTATATACAAGTTAGGCCATATAGTTAACGAGATATTGAGAAAAAGAATGCATTAGACTGTAGAGTGGGTTGTTGGAGGGAGACGGAGACTTAGACCCAGAATAACATAGAGTGAAAAAGCATATGTGGAAGGACGAACTCACTGATTAGGTCATATATATATATATATATATATATATATATATATATATATATATATATATATATATATATATATATATGTGAATATATATATATATATATATATATATATATATATATATATATATATATATATATATATATATATATATATATATATATATATATATGTGTGTGTGAAAATATATATATATATATATATATATATATATATATATATATATATATATATATATATATATATTCAAAACACTCACAGTTCAGAACAGTCTCAGTTTAAACCCTATTGTATTGTGAGTTTTCTTCCTCTGGGTAAAATCGTCTGGCATTAGCTGGTTTGGTCATGTGGAGTGGATGGAGGGTCAAAGACTGACGAAGAGAGTGTATGTGAGTGAGGTGGAGGGGGAAAGAGGGAGGAGGAGGCCGAGGATGAGATGGAGAGATTGGGTGGAGAGGTATATGAGAGAGGGGGGTGTGAGTTGGGAGCAGGGAAGTGAAATGGCGGGGGACAGGGCGACTTGGAGGCGATTTGTTTGTGGCCACCCCAAACGGGATTGAGGCGTCTGGCAATATATATATATATATATATATATATATATATATATATATATATATATATATATATATATATTTTTTTTCTTTTTTTTTTTTCTCTCGACCAAAACCTTGAGTGTAATAACACTTTTGTTGAGGGGAGTTGCTGTGACCTGAACATATCTGGCGTAATCTGCAGTGAAATACTTAGTTCGTAGTAAAGAAAAAAAAAAAGTCTAGTTGGATAGTCGTTTAGCAAACCCCCAAGATAAATAGTAGTTTTAGCCCAGTCTTTAGTTTTTCAACAGTGACTCTATTAACATTTGAGATATCTCCGTTCACTTCCATTTTATCTTGTCCCATTCCCACGCACAGCTTCCTTTCTGGACATGGATGCACTTCAGCTTTACATTTTCCTTGACATAATTGTCTTTCTGTGTTCGAATGTCCATCACTGTGTCTCCGCGTCGACTTAACCTATCATTTCCACGAAAGTGCTTCGGTTTAACTTTCTAGTGCTACTGAGTTTCTGCATAAATTGTTCTTTTTTTATCTTGCATTTGTTACCCTGCCGAGGAGGATATGTTCTTTGCCATGGTTTGTCTGAATCTCCTTGTCTGTATGTCTGTCTGTTAGCAGCATAGTGGAAATGGCTTGGATGGCATTGCACTACATATGGAATAATGTCCGCAGACCATCAGAGGAACAAAGGATTAAATTTGGGGTAAAAAGATCAAAGGTCAGAGTAATGAGGAAAAAAAAATGAACCGGGGATGGTGCTGCCTTGGCGGAGGATTGCCCTTGTTTATGCCTATCTTTTATTCATTATATTAACTTTTTTCTCTCTTCTACACATAATCTTTTCCTCTCGACGGCAGCGTTGTAATTTAAACTTTCTAGTCCTGCTGATCATTCCAGTTACTGGGGAATTAATAGATTTTTTCTTTCTTTTTGTCTCTCTTACTCTCCTATTGATGCATTTTGCTCTCTCTCTCTCTCTCTCTCTCTCTCTATAGAGATATATATATATATATATATATAGATATATATAGATATAAATATATATAGATATATATATATATATATATATATATATATAATTTCCTTCACTTTCCTTCTCTCCCACGACAGTGCCGAGGTTTTCAGTAGTCTATTTCTGCTCAAGTTTCATAATTATGCTAACAGATAATCCATTCTCTATCGCTTATTAGTCTCCACCTATTGCATATGTGGAGATCATTTTTGCTGGTATTATTATTCCGGCCTCAGAGTCTCGCTATGATTCCAGGAGAACCAGAGGCTGCGGAAGGAATCTTAAGGGCCCAGGTTATGTGTCCTGGCATGGGTCGTTGTTGATAGAAAATAAATCCAAATCCATTACGTCCAGTGCCAGAAAAAGCCATATCAGTATTATGAGTGAACGAGACAAGATACTGGATATTTCAACAGGACCTGAGCAAGTGATCAGAAAATGAAACTTGCCGGACTGATTCCTAAGAGTTTATTTTGTTTTATTAAAGAAATTCCAAATTTCTCCAATGGGGTGAAAGACATTGTAAGAAACAGTAGATGGGCACTAGTGACTGTCCGCAGGACAGTTGCAGCGTTCTAGTTCGCTGTTAATGTTGTTAATGTCTTCTGGTTTTTTAAACCTTTTTCTTTCCCTCAGCATCTTTCTGTTTCAACCAAAGTTTCACGTAACGGGGGACAATATTTTTTTTTTCTCTCGAACTGCCTTTCTGTTAGTCATTACCTACTACATTTCTTACCAGTGCAAAACGTCAGATATATGAGAGCATTGGGAGCTTATCTTGTTTGAATTTTTATTTTATGAAAACACTTTGAAATAAACCTTAATCACGCTTTAGTCCTACAGCACTCATTTTCACAGAGCTGCCTATACACCTATGACCCCTCCCCATCCCTTACTGCAGTTCCAGTGCTTCCCCCCTCCTTTTTTTTTTTTTTTTTTTTTTTTTTTTCTCCCATGTGTATTTTCTTACACCCGACACTGTCACTCTTGGAGGATACTTTGAAATAAAGCTTCACTGCACTCAATTAACAAATCCCACAATACTCGTTTTCACAGAGGATACTTTCATGTCCCATTCCCGTCGCCCACCAGAATTCCTACCCACACCACCCATCCTTTAGCTCACAACGTCCATGGAGCGACGCAGTTCATGTGGTCGACGAAAGCACATATTCTCATTTCATAAGTAAGCTCTTTTTTTTCCATGTTGATGTTATAGTTTTAATCCCCTGATTCACCTTAAGTTTCGCAGAGTGACAAATAATCCATGCCTTATCTCGATGTGATGTTCCTTCAAAATCTTGCGAAGTGAGAGCGGATGCTATGTAATGCTTTACTCACCTTCTGTTTGCCTGTCTATCTGTGCAACAAAAACTAATTTTGTTCAACCTAGTAGAGTAATGTTAAGTAGTTTTTATCTACTTCAGAACAAACTTGGGGGAAATGTTGAGTGTAAGGCAAGAACGATGGGCTTCAATTTTCAGAACAATCAGTAAACGGTCAAGGTCACAAGGTAAGGTCATCGTTCGACCCTTGTGCCTGTTTGAACAATATAACTAAAACACCTTTTATCTGATCTGAAAGAAACTGGAGGGCTAAAGATCACCCAAGGGACTGGCTTATTGCTCTTTAGAACAATAGGTCAAAGGTCAGGGTCATATGGCAAGGTCATCTTAAATTGTGTTCATCCGATTTAGACCAAGGCATGAAGGGTGTCGAGTGATTTGATTTTGAGAACTACTAGTCAAAGGTCAGGGTCACAGAGTAAAGTCAAAGTTCAACTCATGTGTCCGTGTGTGAACAAAGTAACTACAGACGTTTTGATCTGACCTGAACAAACTTGGTGAAAGGATTTAGGATTCGCCAGGTAACTGACAACTGACTTAGATTACTGTTCTTAGAACAATACGTCAGTGGTCAAGGGCACATGGCAAGGTTAACTACAACTTTTCATCCGATGTAGACTGACCTTTGTGGAGGAGTTCAAGTTAACGCGAGGATTTTCTTAAGTGGCACACACACACACACACACACACACACACACACACACACACACACACACACACACACACACACACACACACACACACACATTAAAATAGTATTCTGCTCTCGTTATCCCTAGCTCGGGTGCAGTAAAACGTCACCGAATAGAAAAATTTCTTTATGCTGAGGGAAATTCGTTCGTCGTCCGTTTGAAATCTGTTTACAGATTTCTTATTCACGACAAAAATATTAATCGTAGACGTTTTAAATATTTTTCAGGCGCTAGATTTCTCCGTGCCCTATTAAAATAAGGAATATAAAGCAAGGCAGGAAATTTCCATGCATTAGACATTGTAGTACTTCTGTAGTCACTTATTTGACTTACTACACCTTAGTATTAACAACATAGTTTGGATCAGCATGAAGCGAAAGCATACTGACATTCTTAGACTCCCTTACTAACCTTCAGCTGAATAAAAAGTTAAAGAGAAAAACAAAAAAGGATGATATAGTGCAGTAGAAGATAATTAAAAAGAAAACTATCCTAGGCAAGACTCGTCCTCTGACCCGCCGCATGACAGCGTCACCTACACAGCTCAGCCACAGAGGAAAAACAAAATTTTGCTTATGGAACTTACATTGGTGAACTGGAAAGTCATTTTCATTGCATACTTGCATAAAGGCCGCCCTTGGTGGCCTCCGTTCGATGTCAGGCAACAAACCAACAAACATACGGAAATTGTGTATAGGTTATATTATACCATTATGCTATACAATGTATAAGGAGGGAGGAAGGAGAAGCGAAAGAGTCCCAATACAAGAAACACATCACTCTTCTCTCTTGTCATTTTTGGAAATTTCAGTGCCGGACCAAGGACGAGTCCATCCCCTCTGCTCTAAACAAAATGAGTCATAACTCTGGAACCAGTGGCCAGATTAACCTGAAAATTGTTTTATTCTTCAAGTCAGAGCATTTTATTGGCACCGTGCTCTAACAAATTTGCGCTACATGAGCCGTTTTTGCTGTGTTACGGTAACAAATCAACAAACCAACAAACATACAGAAATCGGATCATTATAATATAGATAACCTGCTGATCGTTCTCATCGTATAGTGACAAGTAGTGGCATCACATCATTATTAAATATCTCAAAGTTCAATGTAAACACCAGGATGGTCTTTATTTGATATTTCCAAGTTACAGACGACTGTGCCAGCATAGCTGTACGAGTATGTAATGGTACTTTGCGAGAAACATTAATGTAGTCATTTAGACATCAGTCACATAACCCACAAGGAAGGCATGACACATGTGATGGCAGTAGTTTGGTAGAAAAGTAGGTGAGGCATGTCATTTGTAATTTAATCCCCTTACTTCCCCCACCCCCTCCGTCCCTCATAAAAAAAGATTAAATTTCGAAGGAAATGAGAGGCTTAATTGATTACTGTATCAGGGGAAGTATATGAGTATTTAAAAATAGTGAGAGAGTTAAAATACTTGTAAGGGAAGCATAATTATTAACTAACAGTTGATACACTACGAAATAAACAAATTAAGCACCAGTGCCGGGACATAGTCCGTAATCTTATTGCCACTAGAGACTTCATAGCAGAAACAGCAGCAGCAGCAGCAGTAGTAGTAGTAGCAGCCCCGGGTTCATGTGAATTGTGAACCTGGTGGACAGCAGGCTGAACTTATCCCTCTCCCACAGTCCATCATCCACTTTTCGGTGGACAGGAAGAGAGCTGAGGGACGTTTGTATAACCGGGCCGCAGAGCGAACAAGAAGGAATCCTTTTCCTGCACTAACTTCATAGCACTTATTCCTTATCGTTTAATGAGCCTTGTTATATCTTCTGTTTTATTGTGTGTACTTAGTATACCATTTTATCATCGACATTCTTTGTATCAGTATCAGAACAGTGGATAATAAGGTGTAATGGGCAAAATAAATCGCTGGGAAGTGTTAAGAGTGCTCCTAAGCCAACGAGAATTATGTCGCTCAGGGAGGCAAAGCAGAGAAAAGGTTGTATAGTCGTAATCTTTTGACAAGACTTGATCACTCATACAACTTGAATAATAAGTAATAGTTGCATGAAATTCGATTAGCCTTAGTAATGAGGTAGGAGTGAGTCTCCTTGGTTACTAGCCAAATTTATACTCCAATCTAACCACACCTGGCCATCAACTGAGCTGAAAGAGTTTACGGATCTTTGCCAACTGAAACTAAACAAACTGTAGTAACCTAGATAAATGTTGACCCCTTCAGACCGATAATGTTTCTCACAGCTTATTCTTCACAACTTCAGACGATTATATTCAGAATAGGAGGAACTTTTTCAGCTGGAGGGGTTAGACACAGCCTTAATGAACCTTTTTACTACTATTTTTACTACTACAGATCTTTAAAAATCGCCTGATGGTAAGCCGGTAGCAAAAGTATACTTATACTGTACATAAGTCATAGGTTTCAAAGGGTTAAGTCAGCTTTAACATGACTGCAAGGGTGAAAACAAGTTCATTTAACAGCCTTCACCACCAGTTGTCTCCCGCCGGTAAGCTGAACATGGTCGCCTGGTAGTAGGAGAAAGAAAATACGTACTGCGTGGCAGCAGCGGAGGGGTTAATATGGGTGGACAAACAGGTTGAAAATAACGAATGCCAGCAATTAATAATAATAATAGTAAAATAATAATAATAATAATAATAATAATCAATACATTGTCGTGTTCTGGGTGTGTGATCGCCGCGCCTCACCACCGCCCTTGTCATGGCGTCTGTGGCTGACGTAGCTTCGAAAGTTAATTATTTGGCTGCGGTGAATTTCTGTGATCTGACTACAGTCGTCCGTCATTTGTTGAAATATAAGACTGAGTTTTTAAATCTTGGGCAGAACGTAAGTCGTAGCTAACACTTTTTGCGGCCGCAGTGTCTCTTGAACGTGGTAATATCATCTGTCACGAGTTTTAATATATTGCAAGAAAGGTAACTGGCAAAGAGTTTAAGAAATCTGCTTGCCACCTCTTCCTTCCCAGCTTATATTCTTTTGTATGCCATGACTTACATACATCGAAAGACAGCAAATTTTCATGACAATGGCTGAGCCAAAAGTGTTGGAAAAAACAATACACCTGGAAGTTTTACTGGACCATACGAAATTTAATTCTTGATAAAGTTAAGTGTCTAAGTGGGTTTTGTTCTTTAATATTTGTGGGGGGGGGGAGCGGGGAGGGATAGAGCAGGTGTGTCAGGAAGAACAAACTAAATAGGACCATAATGCCTCTGAGTAGTGTCTCGTTGCATTGGGTCTAACATATCAAAACCTTTCTTTCTACGTAATATATTTTACACAGTGCTCCCACATATTCCCTTGCAATTAATTACGTTCTTGCTCTCTTCAGACAGTTAAGTAAACTTTAAAAGGAACTCTAGTGTTATAAGACCTAATGATGACTAACCCTTCCAGTTTTAAAAGTTTTCCTCCAGCAAAAAAAAATAGATAAATAAATAAATAAATAATCTGGAAACAGGGGAAAAAATCCCTACATGGCCTCTTTGCATTGACCGCCGCCCCCCGTCACCACGAGAGGGACACCACTAGCCCGGCCATGGTGTCTTGAAACCATATTAGTGGCAGCTAAGGACAATTAGTAACACTTGTTCTTCAACAATTTCTTCTTTAATTAAGCCTTCATCCATTTATCTTTGTTACTGATGAACAGTAGCTGTTGTGGTATCTGTTGTTTTTGCTGCTTTTGTTATCGCAGCCTCATCTGATCCACAGTTCAAAGTCCTCCTTTCCGGGGATTGGGAGAGAGCCTGAGAGACGTTTATAAAGTCGAACATCACACGGTTGTATTAGTGCCACTGAGTGAAGTCACCACGTCGACAGTAAGCAGAAATGTGCAACATATGGAGGAATAATGCAGTGCAGCATACAGGGAAAATAAAAGTATGTTCCTGTGAAAAAAGAAAAAAAGAATACGGCCACGCTTTCTACTGTATTATACAAAGTTTGTTTTACTAAAAACTCTAAATAACATATCTGAGAACTGTAAGGCGTTGAAAACAATAAAATTAGCTACGGAAGATGTGTTAGGGAGACTGAGGCTTACGGGACTACGATCCTGGATTGCTATTACTTCATGTACGGGATGTGAAGGAATATGTCATCAGCAACTCGGATGATACATACAGTATTTAAGATCTGTTGATGTCATTTTGCTTAGGAAAATTCTCTACACACAGTCAGTTGAGTGTTTAAATACTATTTATTACTGAGATAAAACCAGCCAAGGAAATTGAAAACGCATTAATATTTTCACGCCCCTTCTCCTAGACTCGTAATAACCAGCTCAGTTATGATAATATTGCATTTCTGACAGCATAAGTTTGTAATAAAAGTGTTCCTCTGTTGCATAGTAAATAATACAATTTAATAAAAAAAACTACAGTACTTTCGCATTCATCCATTTCTGTAGTCATCTCTCCTTTTCATTATTTGTTTATTGTTTCCTTCTCATCATCATGGCCTTTAAATCAGTTTACATTGATCTGTGAAATCCAGTATAAAAAGGTCTTTTGCATTTTCTTATAGTATAACTCTCTTTTTGATAGTTTGTCATCTTCAAAATAATAATAATCGTAAATTAAGCGTAAAATTATATTCAATAAGAAGGTATGGCCGGAAAATGAAGTTCTAATTGTACAGTGTAAGTTTCCCAAAAAATTTCTTTGTCCAACTGTGAGAGCCGAGTCGGTAGGGTTTTATTGATCCTGCCACGGTAGGTGATGTTTACTCCACCTCGGCACAGGTGAAGCTAACTCATATCGGTACGAGGAAAGAGCGGCTGGGTCCCACACCTTACAACTCAAAGAGTTGGAGGAAGGAGTGATGTGAGTACATATGTATATGTACGTATGTGTAGGTGTGTGTAGGGGTAGGTTGCGGAACGGGCAAGGCTTGACCTTTCTGGGAAGTGAGGAGTGGTGTCATCTGGGTCCCTGAACCTCTCTGCGAAATGAATAACAGGCTGCGATCCAGGATACTGTGTGTGTGTGTGTGTGTGTGTGTGTGTGTGTGTGAGAGAGAGAGAGAGAGAGAGAGAGAGAGAGAGAGAGAGAGATCCTCTGCTCTCGATCCTTCCTTTCCCTTTCCTTCCCCAGCCTCTCCTCTTCCCTCTCCCCTTGCTGTAAATCCCCCTTCCCCTACCCTTGCTGTAAATCCCCCCTCCCCCTCCTTTCTCCTCTCATTCTTCCCCTCCCCCCGTCTCTTGCTGTGAAATGAGGAGTGATATCATCCCAGGGTCCGGGACCTGGTTGCGTCATGAATCATGGATTTACCCGACCCATTCCCATTTCCCTTCCTTACACCCTTCCCCTCCACTCCCCTCCTTCCCGTCCCCTACCCCTCCCTTCCCCCCTCCCCTTCAGTTGCTGCTTGACTTCATTTGTGTGTGTGTGTGTGTGTGTGTGTGTGTGTGTGTGTGTGTGTGTGTGTGTGTGTGTGTGTGTGTGTGTGTGTTGCTGCCCTTAACCAGGTGACAATTGGAGTGCCCCCGACCGTAACTTCCACCCAATTTCTACTGGAGTGGCTCCGACTGTGACTTCCACCCAGTTGCTGCCCTTAACCAGGTGACAGCTGGAGTGACATCCTCGATTACCACAGTGGTGAAAACAATGACTAAATGCAGGAAGAGCTATAAGCTGCTCAGGGAGATGCTGTGTTTGGGGTTCATAGCTGCCCAACGTCCCTCTACTCCTGTGTCACTGGCCATTTCTGGTTACTTGCCACGATCGTATCAAGTCCTTATAAAGACTTTTTGCTGACATTTGTCTTTGAGTCTTAGTAATTACACTGAGATAAAGACACAAACACACACACACACACACACACACACACACACACACACACACACACACACACACACACACACACACACACACACACACACACACACACACATGTACCGGCAGGTATCCATGACTTGACTGCTACAGCTTCTCTGGCACCACTTATAATTTTTATACAGACAGATAAGCTGTGTTTTTTCACATTTGTTTGTATCATCTGCCTCATTCATTTCATTTCTTTGTTATATATCCCTTGTACAATAATAATTCAGTTTCAGCTTTCTGACTCCACTAAAATTTCTAAAACCATAATCCATTGTAAAACTATCTCACTTTTTAAATTCCTCCCTGTGTGTAATTCGTAGTTTTAATTTTCCACTTGTTAAATAATGTAATAAGTTCCGCTGATGCTCTTTAGTAGGGGTGGAAGCTGTTCGGTGTTACATGTATACTACAGCTCGACTAGAGCAAAATCTGTATAACTAGCCCCCTAGTTGCTTCAGTTTCTGCTGTCTGTACATTCACCTAGTTATACTGTTATACATCGATAATTAGAGCTGTGCTTACTATAAGTGGAAACCTTCGCCCTAAAAGTCGTTTTGAACAGGTCAGACTTCTAAAGCAAAAGTTCCCGCTTGTAAATTATCACTGTGGCAACGTCTGGATGTATTTAATTTCCTTTTCAAGTCCTGGGGAATATTGTAAGGACTCATGTGGCCACTTTTAAAGCAATAAGAAACTTTCCCCGCGTGAGCTTGGCAGGATGGCGATCAGCTGACGGAAACTTTTAAAAATATCACCCTTACTTTGACCGGGCTGCTGTCGCTATCACAGTAAGCCTCTTCCCTCGCGCCATCCGATCTTTCTTCTTCATCTCTTTAGTTTATTCTCACACCAGACTCTTTACTTGGGGAAAAAAAAAAAGTTCCATGAAATATCTGGAAATTTCATCGTGCAGACTTCATCCCCTCTCTTCTGATTTTTTCTTGGCGAGCTGAATGAAACTTCTTAAATTCATATTAAATTATTTTACATCTTCCTGCCGATGTGGCCGTCTGCATATGTATCCGTCTACCTATGGTATCTGTGTGTGTGTGTGTATATATATATATATATATATATATATATATATATATCTCTGTGTGTGTGTATATATATATATATATATATATATATATATATATATATATATATATATATATATATATATATATATATATATACCTAGGCTGTTTCCCTTCTAATAGTGGATAGCCAAGACAGGACGACACACTTACCAAAATGCTCATACCCCCCCCCCACACACACACACATTTACTCGTATCTTAGCTTCTAAAGGGAGAAGGGATCGCTCTTCACCGCACCACACCGCACGAGGGTCAACTGCACAGTGCAGTCCAGCGACATCCGCAGCATGGCCCGATAGCAGAGCTATGGTCGTACCATTCTAAAGTGGCGGTTTGGGTGGGGCACGAACCTCTGTACAGTGCTGCCACGTTTTCCATACTCGCGATGCCTCTCTCTCTCTCTCTCTCTCTCTCTCTCTCTCCTGGGGGGATGTGCATCACCCTAGGGAATTTTGTTTCTTTTATGTCTTATAAACTTGTGCTTTCATTTCTTTATTTTGTTTTTTATTATATTTTTGTTTTACATATGACGCCAGATGACCTCGATGTTACGGCGCTTTTTCATTCAATCATTCTCGCCCTCCTTCCTTCCCTCCCTTCATCTTTCCCTCAGCTTGACAATGCACTCAACACTGCCCCTGTCCTGCCTCCTCTCTCTCTCTCTCTCTCTCTCTCTCTCTCTCTCTCTCTCTCTCTCTCTCTCTCTCTCTCTCTCTCTCTCTCTCTCTCTCTCTCTCTCTCTCTCTCCTGGGGGAGATGTGCGTCAATTTTGTTTCTTTTATGATTGACTTATAAACTTGTGGTTTCATTTCTTTATTTTGTTTTTATTATATCTAATTATGTTTAAAAATATTATTGTTTTACATATGGCGCCAGATGACCTCGCTGTTGTGGCGCCATGATTTGTTTTCATTCAATCACTCTCTCCCTCCTTCCTTCCCTCTTTTCCTCCATCTCTCACTCACCTGCACTCAACACTGCCCCTGGTCTGCCTCCCCCCCCCCCTCTCTCTCTCGTTTGTGGTATTTTAGGATACATTTTGGTTATTTTCTTTTACGTTATAATGTACATATTGTAAATTTGACTTTATTTCCACACCACCCAGGAGGTTAAAGTCTTGGCGCGTTTTTTTTTAAGAGATGTCCCCAAACAGGCCTATTCCTCTATCCCTCACAGATGACCAGGTCGGACGGGTGTGTGTGAGTGTTGCCGCTCACGAGGGTTTAGTGTATATATTTATTTTACTAAGAAACTGGCATATTTTTGCTTATATTCCTGCACAATATCTTATAATCATAATTGTGACATTATTACCAACCCCAGAAATACGGTAACAGCCAATAAAAGTGACTACTTTTTTTTAAGCAACACTGTAAAATAATTATGCCACGTTTCTGTATTGCCGTATAAATATTTTACGCATAATCAGTTTACTGTTCTTTCATATATTATAATACACACTTTACCATTATATTCTTATGTGTTTATCTTATTGTGATGCCTATAACATATATCAGAGCCGTTCACATAGCGGGTATGGAACACGTGGCACCACTGTACAGAGGTTCGTGCCCCACCCAAACCGCCACTTAAGATTGGTACCACCATAGTTTATCCCTTCCACATCATAATGGACCCGTCCCCTTCCCCGCACCTGACCCGATCAGCTGATCAGACCAGATGCGGAAGAACATCCCGTCGGGGCCACGTCACCATTTATGCATTCACAATTTCCATTTATCCCTATCGCGCGCAGCCACTCTTTCTTGCTATACAGAGATCCCTTTCACATCCAACGCTTTCTTCACACTGCCCATCCATCCTATTCGCGGTCTTCCTTTCAGCCTTACACCCCTCACATCAGATCGAGTTATCATTTTCACCAGTCGCTCTTCATCCATTCTCTCCATAAGCCTTAACCACCGCAACACTCTCTGCTCAACTAGATCAGCCATATCTGGCATAACTCCGGTTCTTCTTCCCACTTCATCATTTCTCACTCGATCCTTAGTCGTCATTCCACACATTCTTCTCTGACACCTCATCTCCATTACATTTAATCTCTTCCTCATATTCCTTGTTTCAGCCCCATATAACGCAGTCGGTACCACTACTCCCTCATACAGCCTTCTCTTTACATCCATTCTAAGCGAAAAACATCTAAACACTTTCTTTCATTCCTCCCAGCACCTTTCGTACTTCATTCACTCTAAACTTCACCTCTACATCTATTTTTCCATCCACAACATGTGATCCTAAATACTTAAAACATTCTACCTCCTCAAGCAACTCATCATTCAAAACTACATCCATGCTCCTACCATTTACCAACCTCGTATACTTTATCATTTTACTCTAATACTCATTCACTCAATTTCCCCTTTTCACACACCCTTCCAAACTTCTCTACCAGCTGTCTCAATATCTCCCCCGAATCAGCCACCAGTGCAGTATCATCTGCAAGTACTCCCCTACAACACCATCCATATAAATATTAAACAACCAAGGCGACGTCACACATCCCTGTCGCAGCTTTTATTTATTTTTTATTTTTTCACAGGAAACCAATCACTCAGAGTATTTCCCACTCTTTCGCACGCCCTGCTATTTACATAAAAACTTTTCACTCCTTTTAACAACCTATCACCTCATTCAGACAACCTCAAAACAGTCGACAAAACCTCCCTATCAATTCTGTCACACGCCCGCTCAATCTCCATGAACGCCCAAAACAGTTTTCACACACCTGTCTCAAAACAAACACCTCCACACATCCCCTCCCTCTCCTGAAACCACACTGCTCATCACCAATCACTCCCTCTGTACACTTTCTAACTCTCTTAATCAACAGTCTACCATACACCTTATCTACAACACTCAACAGACTTATACCCCTAAAGGTAGTACAGCAGTCATACGTATCACCCTTATATAATATATAATCTGTTTGCGTGCCTTTTTCCCTACAGCATATGCTGTTGCGAGTGGCCTCGACAATAGGATCTCTAGAATGTCCTGTTCCTGCTCAATAAAGGAACAATTCCTTTTCTCAAACCACACCATTCACCGTCTCGCATTCTTATCTCCATCATCTTCTTGGTTTTCTTCTCCTTCCCCCCCCCCCACTCATATTCCAGAACAACCTCAAAGTCTTTCTTCACCTAGATTGCTACCCTTCTGTGACTTTATACTCCTCGATCTGTCACTGACTCACTTCCTTAACTTGACAGAATTCGGAAGCTTCATTCATTCTCATCCGTTTCGCATCAGTTTCTTTGGAAACTAATTGGATGTGTTAACGTTCATTCCATTTTATTTTGAGTATCAGCAGACAGTTTCATTCATCTCTCAAAGGACGTCTGGGAATCAAACTTACTTCAGCGTAATGTTAGTTGTTGATAGCACGCCTTCAACGTTAACTGCTTCAGCACAACGACGCCCCATTTTATTATATTCTCCTTACCATACGACAATGTTATTCAGCTGAGACAGCCCTCGGAGTGAAAGAGGTTGCTAGGACTTTCCACTGACCACTTCTGTACCCGTTCTCCTTTATTATTTATTGTTCCTATGATGTTATTCAGGTTAGGAGATAACTCTCGAACTGACGGGATTAAGTGTTAACTCTCCTTGCTTTCCTTATATCCAAGGGCGCGTTCACACGTGTGCAAGAACAAGTGTTGGCAACATGTAAGCACCACAATAACGAACACGTTGCAAACATGCTGGGAACAGCAGCGTCCAGATCATGTTGGCGACATCATGATGAAGTCTCAGCTGCCTCGTATGGACACACTTATCCCATCGCCTCTGCTGCCAGCAGGTTTGAAACTGCACTGTAACATGTTTGCATACATCTGTCCAAATACTGCTGCATACATGTATCCAAACACGTTGCCAGATGTGTTGTCAACACATGTTTGAGTACACGTGTGGACGCGCCCAAGATCACCTCAGTAGACTTTTATGAACTGTTCTTAACGCACTTCTTAACCTTTTCTATTAGAGCATCTTATTACAAATGTATCTGTACGATGATTTTTGTTCAGCTATGGAGGTATATCTGCTTTTTATGAGGTTATTGAAGTCCCTCAATCTATTGCCTCCAGTTCCAGTAATCCATCCTCAGTTGAATAAATATGTTTGGAAGCAGCAAAATAAGACAAGATTGGCGTCATCGTAGGGAAGGGATTAACTCGATCTCCTCAAAACTCCCTCAGTGACCCCAGAATGTGCACAGCGTGTGGACAGATTTATATAACCTTTTCACAACGGTTGGTACACTTGGATAGTTTTTCCTTATACCACCAGACTGTTTTGTTCAACCAAGGGATTTCATAGGAGTCAAATATGTCAGAATCTATCTCGAGCAACCGTTTCTCTGCCGCTGATATATATAAGAGTTTTATATCCACTAGAGAAACACCAGACGATTTATTTAGTCCACTGAAATTTTGCCATTGGAAGGGTTAAATCTGAGTATGGAGATAGCTCAGTCGGTTTAGAGGTGGTCTGCAGTCCTACCGGACCCAGGTTCAAATCCCCGCTGGGTCAGGGAACAGTTTAAGGGATTTGAATTTCATAAAAACAGACTTTACTGATCTACCAGAAGACCTGCCCACATGTCGTAAAAATACCCCCGCTAATACCAATACACCAATCCTAGATGAGACAGCCCTAGCTTGTATTCAATATGGACGGTGGGTGTTAGCGCCGAAGTGGTGACATGTAGAGGTGTATGGTATGTAGGAGGACTACTGGACCTTGGGAGCAGGCTGTGAAGCCTATGCCCAGAGTTGGACACATAAAAAAAATTATCAGCATCAAGCATAACTATAAATCTAAATTACCATAATTATACAGAAACACAGCTATCACCACCACCACCACCACCTAAGTCATTATTATCGAAGCTAACTACAGTACCAGTGATAAGTGTCACCATTATAGATACCAGTGCTACCTTCATCGTCACCAACATTGCTAACACTGCGAGTGCAACTACCGAAAGCTGCTTCCATCACACGTTGCATCCTCACCATTACTATCACAGCCATCACCCCCATGACCACCATCACAGCTTTGACCACACTACTACCCTCACAGCAAAAACCTCCAACACCACGACTATTGCTACTTCTATCACAACCATAACTACCCTCACAGCCATCACTTCCACGATTACCATCACATCCACCACTTTCAGCACTAACATCACATCCACCACTATCTCTGCGACTATCATGTACACCATTATTAACACACCATCACTACTCCTCTCACAAACATTACCATTAACATCACCACCATCACCACCAACATTACCATCCCAACAACAACTACGGTCATCACTACCCACACTACCAACACTACCACAGCCACCATCAAAACCATGACCATCATCACTAACATAATTCACATTTCATGACCAGAAGGAATAAACGTGCAAAGAAAATCGCGCTTAAGCATACACCAAATTAAAACACACACACACACACACACACACACACACACACACACACACACACACACACACACACACACACACACACACACACACACACACACACACACACACACACACACACACACACACACACACACACACACACACACACACATTAATAATATCAATAAGGCAGCCAGTTCCGTGTAACGCAGTATATCCTAAGCCAAACATCATTTTCCTGACACATAATATTAAACCTGAGAGCGGCATCAAAAAATAATTCCGCCTCTCATACGAAAGCTGCAGTTCATAATACTCTTTGGCATGTCATTTGGCTTAATCCCGAGAAAGCGTATTATAAGCTATTTGTGTCAGAGCTACGGACTTGCCTCTGAAAATGTAGTTTGTAGCTTGTCAGAAATTATAGCCAACACTTTGATGCATAGCGGGTAATTATCTTGTAACATTCATAGCTGTGTTTTGTAGGTAATGTACGTACGGATAGTTAATTGTGATCTGTTTGTCTCAGAACTACTGATTAAGTGGCTGTAATAAATAAATTTGTGCAACATGTGAAAGGAATTGTAATATGTAATTCCATGAGTAGCTTGTGTGTGTGTGTGTGTGTGTGTGTGTGTGCGTGTGTGTGTGTGTGTGTTTAATTTTGTGCCAATATGTGTATTCGTATGTAATTTGTGTCAGTGTATGTGTGTGTGTGTGTGTGTGTGTGTGTGTGTGTAATAATAATAATAATAGAAATAATAATAATAAGAAAAATAATAATTATAATAATAATAATATTCACTTTCATCTTAAATGTCGGGGCCAACTGCTTAGCCCCGGACTCTTACACTCCTCATGGGGCAATGTAGGATTGGATGATGGATGGATGGATGGATAATAATAATAATAATAATAATAATAATAATAATAACAACTATAATAATAATAATAATTAATGATAATAATAATAATAATAATAATAATAATAACAATAATAATAATAAAAATATTAATTTTTGTGGTAAGTTTTTTCATCGCAGCCATTGACTGGAAGTACGTAAGTCCTTAACCTAGTATCCTTACTTAAGGGGGTGAACAAGGCAACCGTGGCTGCTCCTGAGGAGCACCTATACACTACCGAGCCTTACTGAGACTGGAGTTAGGTGTAGGCACAATGGGACAGTGCTTAAGCTTTACCTCGCTGATTTGCGAACCCCTTGCGGGGGCTCCACTAATGTGCGCCTTGAGCTACGGTACTACATGTGACAGATGAGAACTCACCTCAATCACACAGGAGCGCGGCCTGAGCGGGGCTCGAACTCATGTCAGAATGATGGGGAGTCGAGTTCTCTATCAACGCCACCAGATGTGTGTGTGTGTGTGTGTGTGTGTGTGTGTGTGTGTGTGTGTGTACTCTAACTGAACTGGTATGTTTTGAGATGGACATACCTAAAAGCAAGTTACACTCGAATGAAACTAGCAATGATAAAATCTTATCCAATCGGATTTTTTCTTTTTTTGATACTCTTACATAAAGTTCAGTAATAGGGAGAGAGAGAGAGAGAGAGAGAGAGAGAGAGAGAGAGAGAGAGAACTACGCATTATTCCATACATGGATAATCTCCCTGATTGTTAATACGAAATAAAATATAATCAGTTTACTTATTCCCAGTTCACATTTTTTCTTTCGGATAATAAAAAAATCAAGCACACACACACACAAACCACATTTATTTTTATCAGTCTTAGTAAAAGCACACAAACACACAAACCACTCCTTCCTCCAACTCTTTGTGTTGTCAGGTGTGGGGCCTAGCCGCTCTTTTCTCGCACGGATATGTTACCTCCACCTGTGCCGAGGTGGACTCGATCTCACTCGCCGCTCTTGGATCAGTAAAACCCTACCGACTCGGCTGTCACAGCTGGACAAAGTAGTTTTTGTGGAATTTCTACTGTATAATCTGAACTTAATTTTTTGGTCATATCTTCTTATCGAGTATCATTTTACATTTAATTTACTATTATTATTGTTTCTGTAGAAGATAAACGATCAACATGAGAGTTATATTAAAAGAAATTGTAAAAGATCTCTTTATAGCCGATTGCACAGATCACTCTAACCTGGTGTACAGACCATGATAAAGATAAGGGAATATGATAATTACATAATGGAGAGCAGAGAAAATTATGGAAATGGGTGATTATGAAATTAGTATTTAATTGTGTTATTTCGTATGCAACTGAGAAATACTTTTATATCAGAATTATGCTGTCAGAAATGCAATGGCTGTTATTATAACTGATCTGATTATCACGAGTATTGTAGAAGTTATGAGGAAATATTAATGCGTTATCAATTCCCTTGACTGGTTTTATCTCATTGTTACATAGTAGGTTACTTCATTCTTTCCTTGTCCTTCTGCCTACGGGTAACTTTACACTCCCTCTTTTGTCTTTCTTTCCTTCATTCTTTCCTCTTCCTTCTGCCTGTGGGTGACTCTACAGTGAGTGACAAGCCAAATGGTTTCCTGTACACCAGGAAACCATTTACTACTCTGGGTGGTAACCATATAACCAAAATTTGGCGCCTGGTGGTTTAATGAGTAATTATTGCGCCCCAATCGGATTGAGCCGGTGAAGGTTTATATCCAAGGGATGGTTGGGGTTGATTGCTCATGTAATGCCACTCAGGGATGAATGAGGCTGGTCACTCTCATCTTAAATGTCGGGACCAACTGCTTAGCCCCGGGCTCCTACGCTCCTCATGGGACAATGTAGGATTGGATGATGGATGGATGGATGGTTACATAGTATGTAAATATTCTTTCAACTGATTGTGTGTAGAGAGTTTCCGTAAGCAAAATGGCATTAACAGATGTTAAACACTGTACGTAACATCCAAGTCACATATCACATATTCTCTTAACATTACGTACACGAAGTAAGAGTGACCTAGGATCGCAGTCCCGTAAGTTCTAGTCTCCTTGACACCTTAGCTAAATATAGTGCTTTCTACGCCTTACAGTTCTTAGGTATGTTATTTAGAACTTTCTCTTATCAACAAACTTTGCATAAATACAGTAGAAAGCCTAGCTGTATCTCGTTTGCACACGAACATATTTTTATTTTGCTCTGCATGTTGCACTGTATTATTCTTCCGTATGTTTCACCTTGTTTCCTTTCGAAATGGTGACTTCACTCGGCGACACTAATACAACCGACTTTATATACTTCTCTCAGGCTTCCCTCCAATCCCCAGAATAGAGGACGTTGAACTGTGGATCAGATGAGGCCGCGATCACAACAGCAACAAAAATAACAAACGCCACTATTGCTACTGCTCTGACATAACTTCATCAGTAACAGATATAAAAATACGAAGGTGTAATTAAAGAACTATTGGTCGAAGAACAAGTGTTACTAATTGTCCCCTGTTGCCGCCAGTAAGACTCCAATACCCATGTGGTGTCTCTCGTGGTGGCGGGGCGCGGCGGTCAAAACCTAGCGACCATGTAGTTTTTTTTTTTTTTTTTTTTTTTTTCTAACTCTCTACACGATTTTTTTTTTTTCTGAAGAAAACCTTTTAGAACTGTTAGAGTTAGCCTTCACTGACTCCTACAACGCTAGGATTCCTTTTAAAGTTTAATTAAATGTCTGAAGAGAGCAACAGTGATATTAATTTCACGGAAATACGAGGGAGCACTATGTAAAATATATTACGTAGGAAGAAATGTTCCGAAATGTTATACGTAATGCAACGAGACACAGCTCCAAGATATTATAGTCTTTTTTTTTTTTTATTCTTCCTGACACACTTGCTGTGTCTCACCACACTCAAGTTAAAGACAGAAATCACTTAGATACTTAACTTTATCAAGAATTTTCATATGATTCAGTTTAAGTTTCAGCTGTTTTTTTTTTTTTTTTCAATTGTGACTGAGTAATTCTTACGTAAGTTATCTATGTCTTTCTTTCGATGTATATAAGTCATGGCATACAAGAGTATATAAACTGGGAAGGATGAGTTGGCAGGAAGATTTCTTAAACTCTGCCGGTTACCGTCCTTGCATTATATTAATTCTCTTGACAGACGATATTATCAAGTTCAAAGGGCACCGGGGCCACCAAAAATGTTAACTTACTACGAGTTACGTTCTGCCCAGGATTTAAAAAAAAAAAAAAAAAAAACATATTTCAACAAATGACGGACGACTGTAGTCAGATCACAGAAACTCACCGCAGCCAGTGATTAACTTTCGAAGCTGTGTCAGCCACAGACGCCATGATATGGGCACTGGATACTCTCTGGCCCGTGGTGAGGCGCGACGATCACACACCCAGTTCTCGGTTTAGTTATTATTATTATTATTAAGAACTCCACATTTTGTGGAGTTATAATTAATATTGTAGGTATTATAATTATTACTATTTTTTTTTGAGGAGGGAGGAAGCTCTAGAAGGCTGACATTCCAAGATCGTTTGAGACAGACTTGATATTTTCAGGAGTGATGTGTCTTGGTTGCTGGCTTCTTTTTGGCACAAAAAAAAATTTCCCTAGCACTAGCGCCGCACTAGCGTCCTCTGTGTCATTTTTTCCAAATGTTGCTCTCCTTCGCAGCAAAAAATGCTGAGTCGATTGCTTTGCAAAGGTTCCAGTATGTAGTCGTCAATATATAGTGCTAGTGCACCTGGGTATTGATACTGAGATCCAACGAATACTTTTTGAGATATTAAGGAAAATCAGAATGGTTGCCTCACGCCTGAAAGTGATAAATCGGAAAGTATTTGTCCAATTTTGACCAAACTCGGTGGACATGTAGTGGGTCATGATGGAACATGATTTGCATAGTATGAATGCCATTGATCTTGATCTTCAGGTCATAGGTCAAAATCTGTAAAAAGTCCCTTATATTAGGTCTACAATGATAAACATACTGTTATGAAGGGAGATTTGCCAGTTAGGTAGTCTTGTACCTTCGAGACGTTTCTGGTACCGTAAGTTCCCGTATCGGTACGAGTCAGAGTTGCCAGTTAGCCTGCTGTTTGTGAGCGTAGTTATTACGTAAGTTATGCATTAATTTAATGTGCTTTTTCTCAGTGTTTTATTTAAGTGATTACTTGTTAAATCATGCAGTTTAAGTTCGTATGGTAAGTGATTTAGTGTTATGTAATGCAAGACAACTCTAGAATGTTTTGGTGTCTCGTAGTTGGTAACTGTTGTTGCTAGGGGCTGATGCAAGACAGTATGTCCTAGAATGTTGGAGAAGTGGACGTTTCTAGAACAATACAAGCTTATATAAGGATGGGGAAGAGATTAGTAAGTAAGTCAGTCGGTTTGAAGTTTTTAGTCGGGTTTCAGTTCAGTGTGAGTGAAGTGCAGTCGGTTTTGGTGCAGTTTGTGGAGAGTTGCTTTGCAAGCATGAAGTGTAATTACTGTCTGTGAAGATTGTATATTTTTGGTACTTGTGAAAAATGGCAAACAGTGACGGGTTATTGAAGTTTGTATATAATTGGAAGTTGAGAAAACAGTGAAGTGTTGAGCATTAAGTGTAATAACAGTAAAGTGTGTATAGCTCCAGTGCTTGTGAGAACAGTGAAGTTGGAAAGAATTAAGTGGAATTATTTTGAAAATAAAGACAGTGAACTTTATGGAGCCAGTGTTTATTTTCGCCTCAGCTGATCTTGTGTACTGCACACCTAAAGGCTGACCATAAGAAGAACAACTCACTAGGCAACGTCCTTCCTGTACTGTACTACTGCTGTTGGAGCCTGTGGCAGTGTGGGGACTGGGACATAACAATATTTTCATCTGGAATGTGGAGCTCTTTGAATTTTGCTTCAGTAATTACGGAATCCTAGTCATTATTACTATTTTTATTACTATCATTATTATTATTATTATTATTATTATTAAAATTTCTTCCCACATCCCTGTAGGAAGTTTTCTTACTTTTGTCAGTGTTCTTATTATTATTCTAGGGAAAGTCTAATTCGCTGCAATTCACACATCGGTTGAGCTACACCCCTCATTCTATGCTGTATTATAGTACTCGTTGGCCTCTTCATCTGACCACGTATCCTCCTGATCCGACCACCTGAGCCCGGGTAGGATCAGGAAATAAAAATGACCCTAAAGCTCTAGAACCACTTTAATTAGAGGGCTGAAATTTTACTGCATATACCTGGGACTTGGCCGGAATGCAGTGTGTAATATATTCCGGATCGAATCAGTATTCTCTGGGATCATCTATGGTCCAAAATTTTACCTACTCTGGAAGACAGACAAATCACTTGATTTTACATGAAAGAATGAAGCTATAGCTACCAAACTTCTTAACTATGATGATCTACGGTGACATGCACAAGATCAATGACTTTAAACTCAGAGCTCCTTTATACAGTAGTTCGACTTCTAGTAGGCAATGGCTGTGTTAAGATTTTCATCATCAGAATTATCGTCCTTCGACAATTTTCGGTGTTTATGTTATTATTTTTATTATTATTACTATTATTATGATGATGATGATTATTATTATTATTATTATTATTTGCAAGTATTCATTATTTTCATCCAGGTTGTCCTTTCATTGTAACCCCTCAGCTGCTCTCACGGTATACGTACTGTCTTTTCGCTACCAGCAGACAACTATTTTCAGCTTACCAGGTCGAGACAGCTACTAAATGAACTTTTTTCACCCCTTCAGTACGAGAGGTCATGCTAGAGCTAATTTAACCCTTTGAAACCGATGACGCATGTATAAGTATACTCTTGGTACTGGCATACCCTCAAGACGATTTTAAAAGAATGATCTGGAGTAGTGAAGAAGCTCCTTCTAAACAGAATATAATCGTCTGGAGATCACCGGACTGAAAGGGTTAAAGAGGTTACTATAGTCTGTTTAGTTTTAGTTGGCAAAGATCAGTAACCTCTTTCAGCTCAGTTAATGGTCAGGTGTAGTTAGATCGGAGTATAAATTTTACTCCTAACCAAGGAGACTCATTCCTACCTCATAATTGACTAAGACTAATCGAATATCATGCAACTTCTTACTAAATACTCAAGTTGTGTGAGTGACCAAGTGTTGTCAAAAGAAAATATTACGACTATACAACCATTTCTGTGCTGTGCTTTCCTGAGCGACATAATTCTCGTTGGCTTGGAAGCATTCTTAACACTTCCTCCCCCAACAATTTATTTTACCCATCGTAGTTTATTAACCACTGTTTTGATACAGATACTGTATAATGGTGGTAATAAAAAAGTATATAAAATGCGTGATATAAAACATGATATAACTAGGAAGCACTTAGAGAGTGCATACCTCCTCCAATGCCATTGTCATTAAAAAGGATCCGGATCCGGATCCGTGGAGATATTGTGTGGAATACATAGGATCCGGATCCGCCCCCAAACTTAAACAGTTGTTCCATGACCCATGGCCCACTTTTCCACAAAATTTTATCGAAATTGATTGAGAACTTTTGGAGATATTGTGCGGGATACATAGGATCCGGATCCGGATCCGGATCTGCCCCCATAGTTAATCATTTCTTTCTTGGCCCATGGCCCACCTTTCCACAAAATTTCGTAGAAATTCATTGAGAAGTTTTGGAAGCGGGATGCCTAGGATCCGGATCCGGACCTGGATCCGCCTCATCAATTATTTCGTGGCCCATGGCCCATCCATCCACAAAATTTCATTAAAATTTATTGAAAACTTTTGGAGATACCGTGTGGACAAACAAACGGACAAACATAGGTCAATGCATAACCTCCAACGTCGTTGGCGGAGGTATTAAGGCTCGTAAAACTCTAAGGTATAAGTGGAATGAAGTTGGTGCTGGAGAAGGACGCCTTCTTGTGGAGGCACTGATATAAACGGTTGGCTTTGCGGCCCGGTTATACAAACGTCCCTTAGCTGTCTCCCAATCCACCGAAAAGTGGATGATGTACTGTGGGAGAGGGACAACTTCATCCTTCAGTCCACCAGGTTCCCAATTCACATGAATCCAGAGCTGCTACTACTACTACTACTACTACTACTACTATTGCTGGTGGTGGTGCTGGTACTGCTGCTATGAAGTCTCTAATGAGAGAAAGATCATGGCGTATGTCCCGCCACTGGTGTTTGCTTTGTTTATTTCATATGCTTTAGTAATTGTTCTGTTCTTCAGTGAATATGCTTCCCGTACAATTATATTAACTCTCTCAGTATTGTTAAATATTCAGATACTCCTCCTGACGCTGTAACCTGCTTCCATTAATTAATTTTCTTTCTTTCTTAGAAACTCTCATTCTTAAAAACAATATCTCGCCAAATATCGTCCCAGGAGAGGTAAAAATGTCAACGAGGTGATATGCAACTTCTTCGGCACGTTTATAAACCAATGCACGAAGTATTAAAAATGTTGTTAAATGATCTTGATATACCATAATGAACTTATATTTTCCATCCAGTGGTGTCTGCGTGTCCAAATCTCTTTTAGTTTTTTGAGTAATCCTGCTAACAAACAAACAAAAAACAAGCAAACAGGGGTGAAAACATACTCTCCTTATCGGAGAGAAATAAAACGAGTCTAGCTAGGTATTCTGCTCCGCACAGTAAATGTATGTTCTTTTTTCTCTGACCTTTCATCTTGTTCTTGGTGTCTTTCTCCCTTCTCTCTCCAAAAACTCTGATCTTATACAGTACTCCCCCCCAAGTACGCAGGGGATAAGAACTAAGGAGGCGCCGCGAACTGGGATACGCACACACACCGCAACTCAGCCAGGAAACAGGGCGTGTGTGCTGGGCATTCCCCAGGCCCTGTCTTCCCCCTTACCTTTACTCAAGACAACCACCAGCAACCGGGCTACAGCAAGGCCCGGTCTCCTCGAATTGAGGAGAGAATCATCAACAACAAACTGGGATACGTACTAAGGAGCCTAAAGGAGGCGCCGCGTACTTGGATATCACACCAGGGGCTCCGGCCTCAATGGTCGATAGGCAAAAAAAAAAAAAAAAAAAAAAAATGGATATCACGTACTTCGGATTGATGAATTAACGTAAAAAATAGGGTTAGATCATGGCGCTACCAAAAATTCATTCTTTTCGACCCTCAAACAAGTATGTACAGTATTAAAGAAAACATGAGTTAATTTTATAGAAAACATGCATTAATCTTATAGAACACATGCATTAACATAATGAAAGAAATATAAGTACAGTTATGCATTTTATTGATTAAATATTTAACTTTATTTTCTCTCTCTCTCTCTCTCTCTCTCTCTCTCTCTCTCTCTCTCTCTCTCTCTCTCTCATATCTCTATTCTCCCATCCTTCCTGTACCCATTCCCCTTTCCAATTGACTCATCTCCCACATATACTCTGTATTGTCTCATTCTGCTTTGTCTCTTCACTGTTCTTGATCTTACTCGCTTCTTGTTCCAGTCAATCGTTTTGTCAGTCTCTCACTCTCTTTGTGCCTCAGACCACCTCAAAATATTGTTCCAGCATCTTCCACTGCATCCACTTCCACGCTATACTCTTCAAAAATTGTTCGTTTGTCCTTCTGTCTGTCCATAACACTCAACAAGAACTTCTGAGACAAATTGTTTCAACAGCTCTCACTTTCGACTTCTTCCCTCCAGCATCGTCCAAGCTTCACGACAGTAAAGTAAATGTTGGAACCAGTATTCTGACTTGCAATACTATTTTTTTTTTTTTTTACTTTTGCACTCTCCCCTTCCATATTCCTTCTTTGTTGCATATTTGCATCTATCCTTTGCCCAATCCATCATTTTGTTTTTATTTACACGTCCCCTTAAATTTTGCCTTTCGCATACAATATCACATCCCTCCTCATTTCTCATCAGCATTAAATATTTGAAAATAAAAGCCATACACTTCCCTCTCATTTCCTTCCTCTTTCTAACTACTCCCCTCCTACTGTATGTACTCTCGCTAGAACCTCTCTCGCTATTCGATCTAAACTATACAGAAAACAGTTACGATAACATGATACACCCCATTTTCAAATCAGGAAACAAAATGAACATCTCGCTCAACACAACATCATTTTCACATATGTTTTTGCTCCATCGTTCCGTCACCAAATATAAATTCAAAATTCTCTACGCGTCCTGCAGCTTAGGAAGCAAAAATCCTACCGCTGTTTTTTTTTTTTTTTTTTTTTTTTTTTTTTTTTTGCGAACAGTCTGTAAATTTAAATACAATAAGGGCGAGATAAAATACCAATTCAAATTTTTATAGAAATACACTTCATAATCAGGCACATAGACCATCCTGAAAATACCAAAGCTATAGAGTATATTAATAATCCTTTGTATCCTGCTGATGAGATACTTGTTCGACTAACTGTACATACCCTGGATGGCGTTGACTAATTTACCGTAATCTCCGGGTCGCTTGCTAGTCTGTTTCATGAAATGCTTTCTCTGGATTCGTAGTTTAGCACTGCCTCCCAAAGCCACATAGTTCTTCACATACTGGTACTTACTATTCATTGCTGGCCTTTACTCTTTCACTCAGCACTCTACCATTTATCAATGTCCCCAGATACTTCACCTACACTACCCTTTAGTTCTTTGAGTTCATCTAACGTTATGTCCACACCCAAATACCTAAAACATTCCAGGTTACCCCAAATAAGACTTGTTCTCATGTCGTTTCTTGTTGTCTTCCACCTACAGTTCATCAACTATTTTAATTCTTAACTCGCACCCAAATTTCTCCTTTGACAACTTCATCGAAACTCAGGCACCAACTGCTGCATTTTACCTTTCAGGTCTGCGACCAGAGCAGCAGCATCTTTAGACAACAGCTGGTTTACTTCCCCGTCTCCCCCTCTCCTGCTAGTCTGGGGTTTTCAGACACAGAAGTCGAAATTCAAACTAGGTTGATTAGTGACATGTCTGGAAAGACCATGTTAGGTTCTGACACTGTTTCGAGAATGTAAAGGAGCAACTGAACTCGCCTGTATACGTAATAAAAAAAGAGGAGTGGTACATGTTTCTCGCTAAGCAGTTTGACATCGTTTTAGCAGATATCGCAAATTGTCCGTCGGTCGTACTCTTCGCTGACGAACTCTACATCACGAACTGTATCGGTCACTTAGGGAATCATCGGACCCCTTCTGGTCGATACTTTTAGAGCCTATGTACAGCCATGAACAAAAATTTCCCGACGCTTTTCTGCCGTCCGTGGCAATGGAAGGTGTATGATCTGCGTTTGTGATATCTTAAGTACAAAACAATAGATCGATGAAACCTGATAATTAAATAATCAATATCTCTCCAAAGACACACATAAACATCTTTGTTACTAAGGGCGGCTGGGATAGCCTACTTGTTTTCGCTAGTGGCATACTGCACTTATTTTACTGTTAAGAACTGTGATATGGAATCAGGGAACATGTAGCTCCCAATGTGACCCACATTTCTTCATCAGGATTTATATTCATGTTTTGTTTGCATTACTCGTATATCCACAATCGGCTTACAATCTTACGTACATTATACAAAATCTCAGATAGCCTCAATGGTAACCTGCACGTAAATTAATGGTACACATAAACTAATGGTGCATGGAAGATACAAGAGCATCTCTTGGAGCGACCTCTCCAATTATCTCTCGCTAACGAGTTTTGGAAACGAAGTGCATCTCTCCCGTAGATTTTAGCAAACCCATATTAGGGTTCTGAAGCTCCCACATCTATTTAATGTTTTTCTACTTGTTATCGTAAACGATAACAGAGTAGTAGGTCCATTTTCACGTGATAATCTATGAGAATTCATATACCTTTCTCTGCAGAATACATTAAAAACCTATCCATGAATGTAATGATTATCTTGAAAAGTGCTCTCTTTCGTATATTATATATTTAGAGAACAAAGCCTAACTCTGGTAATAGCAGTACATTAAAAATGATACGTTGCTCATTAGAGAGGCGATTAAAAATTCGCTGGACGGCTGACGGGAATTGGAAACTCCTCAATGGATAAAAAAAAAAAAAATGGTAAATGTGACTCGAATGCAAATGAAAAAGGGCCCATCCGTTATATTGGTGTCTATTTTACACACACACACACACACACACACACACACACACACATATATCTATCTATCTACTTATATATCTCTCTCTCTCTCTCTCTCTATACAATATATATATATATATATATATATATATATATATATATATATATATATATATATATATATATATATATAAAGGAGCCTATGTGGTACAGTTGTATAATGTGCGTTTTCGTACACTGAAGAACAAGGGTTCGCGCTCCGCCGGGGTAATAAACTCTGGGAGCGTTCTTCTGGCCACGTACTGCTTGGCTGACGTAAGGGGTGCTGTGGTTGAACCAGTGTCGCATACTATGAAGTATGCTTGCACCCAGTCGGCTTGCACGGGCCGATTACACTTGGTTCACAGACTACACACACATCCAAAGCCACTCCAACACTACAGGTACACTTACAGGCACTTCTCACCCTACATACAATCTCAACCAGACGCACAATGTATCACAATGATGGGTCAGAAAACATTTTTGTTAAACACTGCAATGAGATAGCGTCTGTTTTTTTTTTTTTACCACGTGATTGTCTTAAGTTTAGTGAGATTTTTGGTAGTGAAAGAGTTAACTCCGTCACTACGATGATGTATTTTTCTTATTCTTGTTTTTATTCAGTTCAGGAGAGACCCTTCTAATTGGATAGATTAGGCATGGCTTCCCTGTAACCCCTCACTACAAGACATTTTCCTTAAGTTTACTATAAGCCTTTGGTGACTCCGAGAGTAGCAAGTTAAAGAGTGTCATCTCAGTGAGGGCGTTATGGAATGCTTAAGCCTCCCTAAGGCCTCATAACGTCCTTGATTTTGATTATGTTACTGTGATTATGTTCCTTCTTAAGTGTTATAACCTACCCTTCCTCCCACATCTCAGCGTCAGGTTTCTAGGGAGGAATAATGTATATCATAAGGAATGGCTGCAGTCGCCCCCAGGTCCTCAGGGAAATCCAACTAACACCCTTATTCCTAATGGTACTTACTGTATACTCGCGGCGGACCATCACTACTTATTCATCTTGTTTTTTGGTCTTCTCATTGTACACTCATGGTTTAGTTCGCTGAAAGTTCCCTGCCAGCGTTGCGTCTCTCTTTCACATTTCTCATTCCTTCCTGAACGTTAGAGATCATCCGTCCATCCCATCTTCTATTGATGTGTATTTAATAGATTACAAACACACCTCGTACAACACCTTCCATTGCCACAAGCGGCAGAGAAGCGTCGGTAAACTGTTGCTGATGGCTGCACATAGGCTCTAAAAGTATCGACCACAAGGGGTGTGATGATTCCATAAGTGACCGATACAGTTCGTAACGTAGAGCTCGTCAGCGAAGAGTAAGACTGACGGCCATTTTGCGATATTTGCCGACGCGATTTGAAATTACTTTTTTGTATTACTTGTTCAGACAGGTTCAGTTGCTCCTTTACACTCGCGGAACTATTTCAGAACTTATATATGTCAGTAGCAATCAGTCTGGTTTGAATTTCGTCTCCTGTGTCAGAAACCCCAGACTAATAGAGGAATTACCGATTTTTATTTTTTTTCTCATAATTTATCTCCAAAGCATTACACTGTATACTTTTGTTGCGAAATCGGCTTCTCAGGGTGTTGCTGTGCTGAATTTACCCCATGCTTTATTTTACATTGCTTACTTTATCACTGTTTATTGATGTCTTATTCGCCGTTATGTGGCGTACAACTCTGATGCGTGTGTGTGTGCAGGGCTTGGGGCTGGGTGCTGAAGCCTACCACACGTCTCGCTGGTGGTAGTTGGTGGCGACATCATCCACTCACTTTATTTAGAGCTGCCTACTTCTTTTTTCACTTGTATCATTCTTTTTCTATTTCCTCCATTTTTCGTGTCACTTTTATTTCCTTCCTCTCCACTTCAGGTGACTCTCCACTAATTGACAAGCCTAATGGTTTCCTGTAACCGGGGAAGCCATTCATAACGCTTGTTGGTAACCATATAACCAAATATCAAGGTGATGTGAAGTGAATTATGGTGCCCCTCTTAACTGGATTAAGAGACACAAGTGCGACGTGCAACCGGGAATCAAACCTCCAAACTCTTCCCCAAACCTCGCTGTATTAAGGAGTTGTCTGACGCAAAGGAACATCGGTTCACTTCACGGGACAGCCCGGCAGAGGCGATTGCTTGCCTGCGGTTGCTGGGTCTGTTCGGTCAAAAGGACCGGCGTTGCCCAACAACATGTATGAGTTCTTTAAACATAGCAGTACCAATGACTTTTCGTCTGATCGTTTCCCCGCCACTCACTGACTCCATTTAGCCTCTCATTTTACTGCAGTAGTTGCATCTCTGTCTTACATGCCATTTCAGTGGTCACTTTTTTCTGAATTCAGTCTGGATTCCTTTCCCATTACGGCGGACACCTTGTTCTGCACCCTCAATGTTTCCTGTCCATTTCTTTCAAGCAAGAGACATCCTGTATTTTCAGTTTATCATGAATACAGCTGGTCAACTCAGGAGCTGTCTCACTCAACTGTCTACCGCTCTGCCTATATATGACCTCTGGTCATTTAAACGCAGGGCGTCCGGACATCTCGAACGGATCTTGACTGAGGCTTTTGATTCAACTTTCCTGCGAAGAAACAACTTTTGCAATTTACACAAAATAATTCAGCAAAAGTCGTACCATCACCCATAATTTCAATGCAACTTTTCCCGAACAGTGTCTCCCCACACATTTTGGCGTCTCTGGTAATTCTGAATAAATAAATATTCCAGCTAATGTCATATATTTCACTTTAACGAATGGCATAATAGAAAATGATATATGGTTATTGAAGTAGGCACTCAGTAAACTGTGTCCAGATTCTTCGTCCAGTGTTTCATATTATAAAGGACAGCGTAAACGGTACGCTTTGTGGTGAGTGTGGGTATAATGTAACCAGTGAGAACAAAGACCTGTGCACTAGGTCTCCTCATCTCATATAAATGTTGGAAGTTAATTTATGATGATGATGATGTTGATGGAAAATATGCTTGGTGGTTCTTTTCACTGTTCCGACATTCATATTACATATTCATTCTCTTAACTGGGCAGAAAATAGAGTATACTGTCAGCCCCACACACACACACACACACACACACACACACACACACACACACACACACACACACACACACACACACACACACACACACACACACACACACACACACACACACACACACACACACACACACACACACACACACACACACACACACAGGGAGAGAGGGAGGGAGGGAGTTGGTTGTCAAGGCCACAGGAAAGGGTAGTGGTGAGTGAGGAGTAAAATACGAAATAAAACTTTACTACTTACTGAGAAGGAAAAAACGTCAGTTTGAAAGTTCTGTCTAGTCAGAACTCTCCGTCACCATCATCTTTTCCTTCTCCCCCTCCTGCTCATCATCATCATCATCATCGTCATCACACTGTTTTCATTATTATAGATAATGAATATAGAAGGCTTTCTTCTAATTTATGAATTATGTTTTCTGATGTGTAGGTTAGTGATCTGTGGAAGACAAAGAAGAAATTCCTCTCGTTGTTCCTGGTGTCTCTGTACCAGTGCAATAACCGGGCTGAACGGTAATACATATGCTGCAAAATCCAGATTGACTCTTTTATCCGAAAATTTCTGTGTCGCGGATTTCACTGAGAGAGAGAGAGAGAGAGAGAGAGAGAGAGAGAGAGAGAGAGGGTGGGGGGGATAAAAGGAAAACACTTGCCATTTTCATTCAGTATAATTTACAGCTTTTGGAACTTTTACGTTATGTTACAAGATACCATTTCGCGAGGCTGTGGCAATACAAGAAAATTTAATATAGACCAATCCTTACCCCAGCCCCCAGTACTGTACAGTATGTATCAGAGTTACCACCAGACCGAGGTGGTAAAATTCTTAGGTATTATGTTGCCAAATTTTAGTTATCAACATTACAGTAAGTGGGAATACAGTAGGTCATATGGTAAATCTAGACCGGTATGGAGATGGACGTACAGTAGATATTAAGGAGTTAGAGAACCTTGAGCTTTTGTGGAAAAACTTTTTTCTTTATCTTCTGAAAAACACAGTCACAAACCTAATGACTTCAGGATATTCTACCTTCTGGTGTGTGGGTAGTAAAGGAAGTTTGTCACAAAGTTATGTGTTATTCTCCTGTAAAATATAACTATGATATATTTAACTGATTACCACACTTGTCTTTCGTTTGGGGGGAGAACTGGAAGTGGTGAAATAGTCAATGTAACTGTGGAGAACGTTTAATCCCTTATGTCTGAGGACGCACTTATTTTATTCCTTATATCTCCAGCCTTATTTATTCAGTTTACGAAATAGGCTAATTTTCGAACTAAAGGACTTAGCTATAAACTTCACGACCCATTTCACCATCATGATGTTGTCCCGAGCTAAGTAAAATCGCCTGGAAGTAGCAAGAAAGAATACGTTACCGGAAGCCTGAGGTTGAAGGGCAATAACCCCGAGGAAATTTCTTAACCTAGTGGAGGGCAGCACTGGGAGGAGAGGAATCAAATGCACACGTGGGAGACATCCTGCCCATAGCCCTGATGAAGTATGCGATAGATCACACGGCTTTCTCATATCCAGGCCAGGGGGAGAGGGCGTCACGTCCAAATGGAGATTTTATGGCTTACTTTGGCTAAGGGATGTCCGGGTTTTTGGTGTATTCAGCGGGAAGGAAGGTTGGTCCCCTCTCCTCACATTTTCTTAACCCTCTTCAATGCGGTATCGTAGTATTGTCTTTTTTTATTATTCCTTCCTACCTATAGATGATTTTATTAAGCTCAGAGGAGAAGTCTTGTCGAGAAGGGGTTAAAGAAGGCTATATCTAACCACTCCAGTTCGAAACTGATTCTTCAGGTGAGTGTAAATACGTGGAGAGTACTAGAATAGTGAAAACAGGTGTCACTGCATTGAAGAGATTAAGCTTCCCCTCTAAAGCAGCTTGCCAAAAATTCCTGGGGTTCTTTAGATTATGTAACAATTATTCTTTCAATCGGGTAATGAAAGTAAAGATTTATTTGGATAATGATTACTAACCTTGCACATTTTCGTCAGCATCACACACTAACACGAGTCTCACTAAAATTTTGGGATTTTTTGACATGTTTAACGACTCAGTCTGGAAAAAATTTACTAAACCGGCGTCTTGTTTTTTTCCCCTGATTTCTGTAGTTAGTCGAGTGGATTGAACGCCGCAGTTCGATCCCCGAGAGACAGATGGCGGGTTTTCTAGCATGTACAGTAATATCACCTATGGGATCGTGGTCTAACTCGAGACATATATAGTACCTCGAAGAGGGGAAGTGCAGGAAAGAAAGGGATTGACTCTGACTGTTCTAACCATATTCAGCAAGAAGTTCGACAATTTCATATCATCGTATTGATGCAAGGAATGCTTAAGTTTTGGACTTACAAAACATGCTGGGTAAATATCTTGCAATAGGTCATGAAGTACTGCCGACTACGTCTCTGATTTATGTATTGTTGTATTCAGCAGAAAAGTTGACTCACAGATATTCTTATCTTCCTTACTGATGCTGGGAGGACTTAACATTTCTGGGATTCTTTGACATGCGGGACAGCTGTATCGTATATTAGGTCAATGATGTATTATTTTTTTTGTCTTAGATTTTTTTTCATGACTGATTTCATTTCGTATGTATTAAACTTCTATGGCAATAAGTGTGCTGTCATAACTCGTCGATTTTAGTTAAAGCAAATAGTCGTTAGAAAATAAGAATTCATCTCTAATTGTATTGGGAATTTATGACATCTTGCTTCAACATCACTCCCTGCTCCATCACTGCACCCTGCGTCCTAACAACACTTTGCTCCTTCACCGCACCCTGCTCCGTTACCACGCTCTGTTCCAAATCACACACTGCTTCCTCACCGCACTCTGCTCTGTCACTGCACCTTGCCTCCTTACCACGCGCTGCTCCCTCACCACGCCCTGCTTCCTCACCGCACTTTGCTCCCTTAGCACATCGTGCTTCCTCACCACACTCTGGTCCCTTACCACACCCCTGCTTCCTTGCCAAACTCTGCTTCCTCACCGCACCCAGCTTCCTCACCACACTCTGCTCCCTCACTGTATCCTGCTTCTTCACCACACTCTGCTCCCTCACCTCACTGTGCTCCCTCACAATATCCTGTTCCCTCACCACACTCTGCTTCCCCACTGCACCTTGCTGTCTCGCCACACCCTGCTTCCTCACTGCACCTTGTTCCCTCACCACACCTTGCTATCTCACCGTACCCTCGCCACATCCTCCTCCCTCACTACACCCTCACCACACTCTCCTCCCTCACTACACCCTCACCACACTCTCCTCCCTCACTACACCCTCACCACACTCTCCTCCCTCCCTACCCTCATTAAACACTACAAAAACGATGAGTGTTCATTTTGCATATGATTTTCGCCTTATTTGCCACCTAATTGTTTCCTTGTCTACACACTGTCCCCTCTTTTTATTTTTCTCCTTCATTTTCCTCCATCTCTTTTCATGTCCTCCTCCTCCTTCTTTGTTTTTCCCTTACCTCCTGTCCTTTTCATTATTATCTTTGCTCATACTTCTCCTCCTTTTTCCTACATCATCGTTCGTCCCCTGTCTACTCCTTTATTTTCCTTTTTCTTTCCTGCTCCTCCTCCACTTTCTCGTCGCCCCTCCTAACTCTTTCTCCTTCCCTCCTCTTCCTTTATTCTTCTCCAGCACTCTTTTGCCCTGCTTCCCTCCTCCCTAGTTTTAACTCCCCGTGCTTCAGTCCTTCCTTTCCTCTTTCATTCCTTTATTTCGTTCATCCATTCATTCATTCATTCATTTCTTTTCTCCTTCCATCCTTCCTTTTTCCATTTTCTCCCCTCTATCATTCCTTGTTCCACGCCATCTTAGGGTAGATTTATTTCCTCTGTTAGTTGGATTCTTTCATTTGATCAGGTCAGGACTATTCAAGTACTTTAGTAGGGCCGGATTATGAAACTCAGATTGACAGAAGGGCCATACATTTATTATCAGCTCCATTTCTTCCTCTATCTAAACACTTATACATAGAACGAAACGAAAGATTCATGTATAATTTCCTTTTACATTTTCCACTAAGCACGTACGTAAAAAGAAAGGTGCAAAATTTTCTGCTTTATTGTTTATTTGTTTACTTGCATTCTTCTGAGTCTGTCAAAAGGCCAATGAAAAACGACTCAAGGACCGGATTTGGCATGCGGGCCGCCAGTTGAATAGCCCCGGTTTACGCCATTATCAAATCAGGTCACACTTTCTTTCCTTTTCTTCTTTTCCCTCCGTTTTTCTTCCCTTCCTTTCCTCTCCTTTCCTTCACCAGTTGCAATCTTTTCCTCTCACTTTCCTTCGTTTCCTGCCTTCCTTTTTCTTTTTCCCGTACTCTTTCTTTCCCCTCTTTCATCCGTACCTACTGTATTTGTTTGCTTCCATCTCTTTTACATTCCTTTAGTGTAACCTACCATCTTTCCTTTCTCCATCCCTCCTTACTTCTTTCCTTCTTTTCCCCTCGCCTTTCTCTCTTGCCTTCTTTCTTCTCTCGTTCCCTCTTCTCTTATTTTCATCTTTTCTTTCTTCCTACATGTATTTGTCGTCCCTCCTTCTTTTCGTCCTCTCTTCCCCCTTTCTTTCGTTTCTTTTTTCCCTCCGTATTTTCTATCCATCCTTTCATTTTCCCTTCTTAAAACACATTTTTCATTTCTTTTTATCATTCTTCTTTCCATCCTTTCCTCTCTTACCTTCCTTCAAACCTCCTTTGTTCTCCTTCCTTCCTTCAGGGCTCCTTCGCTCTCCTTCCGTCCTACCTTCCCTCACTCTCCCCTCCCTTCTTTTTTTACTTTGCTTCTTGCTTCATCCTTTTTTTCTTTCTTTTCCTCTCTTCTCATTTTCTTTCCTTTGCTTGACTCATACCACCTTCTGCCCTTTCTTCTTCCATTTTCTTTCTTTCCTTCCTTTCTTTTCTTTCTTGCACTCAGTTCTCTACTCAACTGTAACTGCCCTTTCTTCCCCAGGTTCATTTATTCATTAATTCTTTTTTACCCCTCCCTTTCTTTACTTCCCTCTCCCTTTGTTTTCTTTCTTAACCTCCTTCCATTTCCACTTCCGCCTTTCTCCCTTTCCTTCCTCTCCAAGTCCTTGCCTCTCTCCTGTCCTGCTGTCCTGTTGTTACTCCTCTTTAATTTGCCCATCCCTCTCTCTTTTTCTTTCCTTCCCTTCCTCTCGCAGTCCTTCCTTCCTTCTTGCACTCTCTCCATCCTTGTTTCCTTTACCTTTCTTTCACTTTTTCTTTTGTTTCTTTCTTCTCTCCTTCCTTTATTCATTTCTTCTTCTTTTTTTTCATACAGCCTCTAACTATTTTCCTTTCTTTCCTCTCCGATTCCTTCTTTCTTTTCCTCCCTGTCTCCTACCTTTTCTTCTTGCTTCCCCTCGCCTTTCCCTCCACTTTTCCTTTCTCCATGCTTCCTTCTACTATTTCTTTCCCCACCGTTCTTCCTGTCTTTCTTTTCATTCCCTCTCCCCGTCCTACTTTCCTTTCCTTCCTCTTCCCATCCGTCCACCCTTCCTTCCCCCATTGTACTTTACTTTGCTTTCTTTCCACCCTTTCCACACTCTCTGCCCTTGTCGCCACCTACACATCATTCTTACCCCCTTTTCTGATCCCCTTTCTTTCTTACCCTTTCTTCCCACCTCTTTTCCATCCATCCTTTCCCCTTCCTCCATTACTTTCCGTTCCATCCACCCACCCACCCACCCCCGTAGCCACCCACACCCAGGAATGCTAGGAACGTCTCACCGCCTCATTCCCATTCCAAGAGCGGCGCCCCGAACACGCCCTGGGAATCCATGACGAGAGAGTAAATGGCTTTGTTGTCCTCGAAGGGCAGGTGAGCGACGTTCTCCACCAGGACTTCTAGCACACCGGCCTCGCGAGAACACTGTACGGCCTGCATCGGTCACATACGCATTCACACACCTAGATACACACACACACACACACACACACACACACACACACACACACACACACACACAGACACTAGCTTACTTTCGCCTATGCTTTGTCGTCTTTTTCTCAAACGCACGCTTTTCCATATGTACTGGTCACTCGTTTCCTTCCCACGGCTTGTTCCCTTTCTCAGACATTCTGCTTCACTGGACTTTTTTCCTTTCAAAATACTCTTCAGCATACTCGTCGCTGCCCAACCCCCTCCACGCTCTTGCCGTGGGGGACAGGACGACGTGGAGGCGATTTGTTTGTGGCCACCCCAAACGGGATTGAGGCGTCTGGCAATAGATAGATAGATAGATCATCTTCAGCCGTTGAGGTCCACTGCAGGACCGGCCTATCCCTACCGAAGCAGGGACGATACAGCCAATGTATCTCTACCTATAAATAGTGGCTTAGGCTGTCTGATAGAGACTGTATGTAGGGTGAGAAGTGCTTGTGAGTGTGATTGTAGTGTTGTAGTGGCTTTGGATGTGTGGTAGTGTGTGAACTAAGTGTAATCGGCCCTCCTTAAGCCGACTGGGTGCAAGCATACCTTATAGTATGGGTCAAACACAGCACCCCTTGTGTCCGCCAAAGTGGTCAGTGGCTTGGTGAACGCTTCCCAAAGTTTTTACAACTCTGGCGGGGAGGCGAATCCGCGCCCGCCAGCGTGCGAGACGTACACTGTACCACTGTACCACAGAGGCTTTTATATATATATATATATATATATATATATAAAATTGTCAGTTCACGAAGCCCTTTTCGCTACCATACTCCCCCTCTCAGCATATTTGTCTCTCTTCCTTCATATTTTTAATATTCACTCTTTTCCTTATCCACACGCTTCCTCATACCCAACGTTTCTCTCTCTCTCTCTCTCTCTCTCTCTCTCTCTCTCTCACACACACACACACACACACACACACACACACACACACACACACACACACACACACACACACACACACACACACACACACAATGTTTTTCTCTGACCCACTCTTCTCCATCGTCTCCGCCCCTCCCCACCAAGCCATTTCCCCTGTCACACCACATTCTTTCGACATTATCTCTTCCCTACCGCACTCATATACAGCTCTTTACCACAGCTTTCACTCTTGCCACACATCTCTCCATCGACACACTCTTTTTGCTCCTTCCCACACCATTCTTCCTTTTCACGCGATATTTTCTCGACATAATTCCTTTCCCTTACACACTGTTCCTTTCCGCATCATTCCTCCCTTACACGCAGGATTATCTGAGTATTCTTTTTGCCGCTACGCAGTGCTTCTTACCACACCTTTCATCCTTTCCATACACTGCTCCTTTTATTACCGTTCTTATCTACCATGCAATATTTCTCCGGTCTTTATTTTTTGAGGACGCAGTGCACCTTAACACACACCCTTACCATGGTTTTATTTCTTGACGCACCCTTTTCCATAATTCCACCTTACTCGTTGCTGCACTGTGCTTCCCTAACACATACTCTTTTCTCAACACTCTACTTTTCTACTGCACGCTGCTTACCACACCATTATCGTTTCAATAACATTTATTTTTAGTTTCATCTTGCCACTGCCAAGCGATTATTCTCAGGTTAATAAGAGTCCCTCCAGTAGTGAAGTGGTTAATAATGGCTATATAATTCATCCCTCAAGCAAAAATAAATAAATAAATATATAAGAATAAATAAGCCGAGGGAAGTCTGTGAAGTGCAATAATAAAATTTAAACAAAACTGCTATGGAATTAAGTGGTTAACTGTACTCCCTTCTCTGGATATTTTACTTTCCTTACTGCACAGTACTTAATATTGCGCCATGTTTCGCTGCCACAGAGTATTTTTTCAACATAGTTTCCTATCTTCTACACACTGTTCTTTACCTCACAGTGCTGTCATCATACACAATATTTTCTCGATATTTCTCTTTCCCTACCACACCATTCACTAGCATCACACTTCTTTCTCTTGACGCTATTTTTCGCCCAGTTACACACCAATCCTTACCACACCATTTCCCCGTGCCACACCATATTCCCTTGATATTAACGCTTCCCTACGCCACGTCTCTCTCTGTCTCTCTCTCTCTCTCTCTCTCTCTCTCTCTCACACACACACACACACACACACACACACACACACACACACACACACACACATTTTACCACAACGTTCACTGTTACCGTGAGCCCCTCTTTCGACACGCTTTCATTATTCCACACTGCCCTATTCTCCCCTACCCTCAGTATTTTCCCAACATTATTATTCATGTTACACGTTGCTCCTTACCACACCTTCCTTCCCTCCTACACTAAGTTTTTCTCACCATTATATTATCCCTGTTACAGACTGCTCCTTACCACACCATTCCCCCTAACCACACTCCTTTCTTTTGACACATTTTTTCCTCGTCGTTCCACACCACACCATTCTCCTCCTTAACGTCACTTCTTTCTCTCAGCACACTCTTTTCCCCTTTGATCTCATCACACTATTTTACCATAGCGCGCAAAATATTACCATTGTTATTTCTTCACAACTACACACTACTCCTTACCACACCTAGCTTCCGTACTACACAGTTTTTTGTTTTTCCCGACATCATCTCTTCCCCTGTCCAGATTCTTCCTTATCAGTCCATTCCCCTTAAGAGAGTTCAGTTCACCGCGACACAGTGTTCCTTACCACACGCCTCTCCTTAACAACGGCCTTTTGTCCACACTGTTCCTTTCCTCCTTCACACTTTCTTGTTACACCATTTTTCCGCAGCACCTAATATATTATCTACGTTATTATTTCCACTTACATATTGCTTATTACCACACCATTCCTCCCTACTGTGTAATACTTTCTCATGAAACATTTTCTCCCACGTTCCTTTACCGCAACGCATTCTTGACGTAATTTCCTCCCAAGTACACACTGCTCCTTACCACACCATTCTTCCCTTCCACTCAATATTTTCCCGCCCATTCTTATTTCCCAGCTACACACTGCCCCTTACCACACCATTCTCCTTATCCCTCGCTCCATACCCTTGAGACACACTTATTTTATTACTCTTGCCTTCCTCCTCTCTACTACTCCACTACCTACAGCGTTTCCCATCGACCCACATTGTTTCTCACCACACTAATCTTTCCTCTCACGGGGAAACCGGTGGTGTAATGGGTAGCACATTCAGTCTCGAGCTGGAAAAGCCTGGGTTCGATTTCTGGGCCGCACAGACTCTTGGATACAGTTTGTTTCCCCCTGTGTCTCACTGTTCACATGCCAGTACATTTAGGGACCTTTATGGAACTTTGATTGTTGCATGTCGTATTGTGGGGAAGATTGTGGCTTGGTAAGATTAAATTGTCTGCCTTAATGACCCTCGTGTGGTCGACAACCATTAACCCTAAGCCTTCAATCTCTAGCACACGTTTACCTCCTAACACAGCTTTTCCATCGATGCATCTGTCATTTCACCACACTGTTCGTCCTGATCGTAACCACTACTCCCATCGTGATATCACCGCATTCATCTTCCCTGACATTTTTCTCAGCATCAATTTTTTTTTCCCATCGCTCCACGTTGCATCACGCCATACTTCTCTTCGTTACCACGGCTTTTTTCCCTACCACATCCTATTCCGTCTTTCCTCCTTGCTTCTCATACCCATCGTACGACAGTAGTCCCTTACCACACCAATCTTCTTCACCACACTTTTCTTCCCACCACATTCCTTCTTCACCGCCCCACCTTACTTTTTACTAGGTTTTTGGCGCTTGCAAGACGGGGAAACCTATTAACCAAAGCTGTACCTTATTCCATCAAGACTCGTGGTGCTTCATCACACATTATTTCTCATCACACATTTTTCTCGCTTTCTGTCACCCTCTTTTCTCACCTCAGTCTTTTTGCTCGTTTCCGATGACCCTTTTTCTCACCACACTCTTTTATCGTTGTCTGTCACCCTTAGATCTCACGACACTCTTTAATGTAACCACACTCTTTTCTCGTTTGCATCAACTTTACTCTCACCACACCCTTTTCTCTCACCGCACTTCTTTTTCTCTTCACGACCATTTTCTCTCCACGCCTATTTTTCCCTTCCAGCTTTCTCTCTACAGCCATTTTTTTCATAGAGTATCATCTTCACTCACCACACCCTTTTCTCACATTACACCCTTTTCTCTTCTTTCACTACACGCTATTCCCTTACAACACCCTTTCTCTTCTGTCACCACACCCTGCCCTCTCATTACACCCTTTTCTCTTCTTTCACCACACCCTTTTCTATCACGACCCCCATTTCACCCGACGCCCTTTTCACTCCTTCCTCTCACCAGATCCCTTTCTCAAGCCTTTCTCTACGCCTTGTCAAACTTCCCTCAACCCCTTTAACCCAAAGGCATCATTCCTTTATTCTTTCTATCACCAGATGATTATTGTCACACGACGATTTTTTTTCGAAGGAGACATTTAGAAATAACTTATGGTATCCCCTCCAGTACGAGAGACCTTCCTAAGTTAAATTATCTGGATGTAGCAAAAATAGACTAAAAGATGTGTCGTTCACTTCCAAGGGTTAATCACACTCAGTTATATCAGGACATTGCTTTTGGTCATCGTTTCGTTATTTCTAAACAGTATTTCTATTATTTTTACGTTTTTTATTTCTAACCTAATCACAAATGCTTCGTGAATTGTTTTATGAATTTAGTTTTTCGCCGGCATGTTTTATCCTCACTGCTTTTCTTTCTTTGTATTATTTTTTTTTGGGTATTTTTTATGAGCACAGCTGTCATGTATGATCCAGTTAACCTAACTCTGATTGCCAAATATTGTTATCATATACGCTCAGACAAAAGTATGAAGTATTTGTCTTTTTATCTATGTCTCTCCATTTATCTATCCATTTACCTGCCTGCCTCTGCCTGCCTGGATAAATTGATAGACAGACAGATAGAAAAATTAGAATGATACAAACAAAACAGATTATATATATCCTGTTTTCATCTCGTCTCCTTCACCATGACCGACTTTTTTTTCTGCAGGACTTTGGCTTCGTGATTGCTCGAAATTTTTAAGATTTTTTTTTTTTTTTTAGGATGGACATACTGCATTCAATTGCACAGATTTCCCGTCAGAGAGAGAGAGAGAGAGAGAGAGAGAGAGAGATATGCATGTGACTTCGAGCTAACACTAACCAAGCGACTTAGAAAGCATTTTATTCCCTCTTCCACTAGGCGATTTTATTTTCCTAGATTTTTTTTTTTTTTTTTTAAGATTGGAAATAGCACAAATAGCCTTCATTTCGCAGTTTCCTTTAGATTAAATAAAATTTGTTTGCAGGTAGTAAGATTAAGATAAAAAGAAAATTTAGGAGACCCAAGGATTGAAGGAAGGGAGGGAACACGGAGGAGCAAAAGGGAAGATGGAGGAGGAGAAGAAAACAGAAGAAGGGAGAAGAAAGCGGAAGCGAGGAGGAGAGAATGAAAAAGAGGAGAGTTAAAGCAGAGGGGAGGAGAGGGTGAAGAAAGGGGAAGACGTAAAGCAGATATTTGAGAACGAGGGATGGGAGGAGATGAAGATGATATAATGAGGTGATGATTGAGTAAGGGCAGTGTGAAGGAAGGTTGACAATAATGGAAAAACGATAAGAAGAAGAAAAGAGAGCAAAAAGAGGGGAGGGAGAAGAAAAGAGAAGGCAGTTAGGAAGAGAGAATAAGTAGTAAAGACGATAGGAAGAGAGTACGAAAAAGGGGGGAAAGGGCGTGTGAAGACATGGGGAAGAGGAGGAGGAAAAAATAAGCACAAAAGATTAGGGGAGAGGACGAGCAAAGGAAGAGAAGTGGATGAAATAGGGGAAGAACGACGAATGATGAAGAATCGAGTGAAACGGGCAGGAGAGGATGCAAGTAAGTGAGGAGGAATAAGGAAAAGAAGAGAAGAGAAGAGAAACGATGTGACGGATTGAATAATATAGAAGATAATGATGAGAAAATGGAAGACGAGAACGGAGGAATACAGAAAAAGAGAGATAAGAGAAAAAGATAAAGTCGTAAAGAAAAGAGATGAGGAGGTGGGAAGAGAAAAAGGAAGAAGAGATGCTGGGAGTACAATAAAGGGAAAGACGGGAAAAGAAGAGACGAGGAAGGTGAAGCAAAGAAAGAGAGAAATAGAGGAGAAACTGAATAACAACATGAGAAGGCTAACCAAAGAATGATCCGTGGAATTAAAAGTTGGTCAGTATATTTATTCACCAGGTTTGATTTTCCGCGTACCTGCATTTAATCACCACTTCACAAACAGTAATTAATAAAAATGAAATGGAGTTCTGGAATCTCGTGCAAACCATAGAAGACACTAAGGGCGATAATCTCGTGGGTCTACAATATTCCCATGCCCCTCTGCAACAAGTAATTTCTGCATATGGCAGGATTCTTTGTTTTATTTCAGTACACTGTGTTGATGAATCTCTCTCTCTCTCTCTCTCTCTCTCTCTCTCTCTCTCTCTCTCTCTCTCTCTCTCTCTCTCTCTCTCTCTCTCTCTCTCTCTCTCTCTCTCTCTCTCTCAGTCTAATGCACACATTAAGGATGATTATGCAGTTATGTGTGCACCGTAAGCTCGATATATATATATAGATAGATAGTTGGATGGCTTGATTGATTGATTGATTCACTGATTGATTGATTGATTGATTGATACATAGATAGATAGATAGAAATACTGTATATATTGATAGAGAGATAGACAGATATACCGTATAGATAGATAGATAGATAGATATACCGTATTATATATATATATATATATATATATATATATATATATATATATATATATATATATATATATATATATATATATATATATATATACATGTATGAAAAGATCAACTTGGGTGAGAGAACGGACTAAAGTCAATGATATTATAGAAGTTATAAAAGAACAGAAATGGAGGTGGGCAGGCCTTATAGCAAGAATAAGGGATGGAGCAAGAGGGTGACTGACTGGATACCAAGAGATTGTAAGCGTAGCAGAAAAAGACCTACAGGAGATAGAGAAATAAGATAGAGGAATTTGCAGGGAGAACGTGGCAAAGATTGGCTTAGTTAGGGAATTCATGGAAAAGGTTGGGGGAGGCCTTTGTTCAGCAGTGAACTGTAATGGCTGAGGATGATATAGATAGATAGATAGATATACCGTATGGATTGATAGATAGATACTGTATATTGATTGGTTGATAGATAGATAGATAGATAGATATACCATATATATATATATATATATATATATATATATATATATATATATATATATATATATATATATATATATATATATATATATATATATATATATATATATATATATATATATATATATATATATATATATATATATATATATATATATATGTCATCAGCCGTTTGAGTATCCACTGCAGGACCAGCCTATCCCGACCGAAGTGGGGACGATACAGCCAATGTATCCCTACAAAGTGGCTTAGGCTGTCTGGTAGAGACTGTATGTACAGTAGAGTGAGAAGTGCTTGTACAGTAAGTGTGCTTGTAGTGTTGTAGTGGCTTTGGATGTGTGTGTAGTCTGTGAACCAAGTATAATCGGCCTGCGCAAGCCGACTGGGTGCAAACATACTTTACAGTATGCGACACTGGTTCAACCACAGCACCCCTGGTGTCCGCCAAAGCAGTACATGGCCGGGGGAACGTTTCCAAAATTTATTACGCTGGCGGGGCGCGAACCCTCGCTCTCCAGTGTAAGACAACGCACACTTTTCCACTGAGGCTCTTATATATATATATATATATATATATATATATATATATATATATATATATATATATATATATATATATATATATATATATATATATATATGTATATATATATATATATATGGGGGGGTCAATCTAATGCACACATTATGCAATCATATGTGCATCATAAGCTCAGTAAAGTTAATAAATAGACCCCAAGGAGAATCATAGTGAAACTAAGGATGCAGACACTGATTACTACTAAGGCAAAGGGAAAGAAAGAGACCAGGAGACGAATGAAAGGTTCTCCGAAATCTGAGCTTGAGAGAGGGAGTGCAACACAGTGAATGACTGAAGATTATGGAGGGGAGAAAGGGGTTGATAGAGGAAGTTGCAAAAGCAGAGAGAGAGAGAGAGAGAGAGTTTCAGAAAGTTGTACGAGGGGAAAACGTTGTGAAGATGAGAGTTGGTGAGAGACAGTGAGGGAGTTTGACGTAGGAGGTTTAGGTTAATGAGTTGTGAGAGGAAGGATGACTTGGGTTCAGGTGGAGGCAGAGAAAGGGGTTTGGGAGTGTGAGTGGGATAAAAGTGTATTGAAAAGTGAAATATGAAGAGCGCAAACACACACACACAGATAAATAGATACATATAGATAGATAGATAAACAGTGGTAGAGAGAGAGAGAGAGAGAGAGAGAGAGAGAGAGAGAGAGAGAGAGAGGGGCATTAATGTGCAGACCGTACATTTCATCCTGTCCGTACGATATGGTCCAACTTTAATAATAGTAAAACTTGTTCCCTAGTCATGAAAGTATAAGAATGGTATGGTAGCACACTAGGAGAGAGAGAGAGGGAGAGAGAGAGAGAGAGAGAGAGAGAGAGAGAGAGAGACAGACAGACAGACAGACAGACAGACAGGCAGACAGACAGACAGATAGACAGACAGACAGACAAACAGACTGACTGACTGACAGACAGAGACAGAGAGAGAGAGAACTTTGTGTGTAGATTGAGAGTAAGTGCAATGTGGAAAGAGAGGGGAAGACTGAAAGATTGCATATCATAAAAGAGAAGTAACCAGAATAAATAAAAACTCAGAGAGAGAGAGAGAGAGAGAGGAACGGAAGATGGAGGGAGAAGGATGAGGGGAAATTGGTTGGGTTCGGATGATAAGAGGGGAGAAGAAACTTAACCTCCCGACTCTCACCACATTTTTATATTATTTTCCTTACTTCAGAACTATGTAATTCAGTGCAGAGGTGACTTCTTGAAGTGAAGGGATTGGCGAAGGCTGTATCTATTATATCTAATATATAATCATCTGCAAGTGGCGAAATTATAATTAAAACAAGCCATCTTAGTGGAAAGGTTTACAGCCAAAATGTATACGACCAGAAGGATTGCTGCATCCAAAATTTTGACGTGCTCTGTGATCTTAACCACTGATTACTTGTTCTGATAATTGAATAACTTCACCTTGCCTGCCCCTCAACAAAACCACGAAGTTTGATTCAAAACGAATCAAAACTGTTTGAGCTGACTTTGCCCTATTGCCATGACCTTTAACCTATTGATCTCAGACTTCATCTGTGCCTGTCTCTCAGCCCTTCACCGAGGCAGGCGCAAATCGAATCAATCTCAATTCCAGGGCCAGAAATCTGACCTTTGCTTGTGACTAATCTTTGACTCATTTTTCTCCGTAAGAAATAATTTTATTCTTTTTTGAGTCTCATCCACCTAATTAAGTTTGGTCAAAATCAGAAAAAAATTCTTTGAGTTCACTGTCTTGTGTTCTTAATTTTTAACCTTGTTCTTAGAAACAAAAATCTTCCTTGGATGAATCGAAATCCATCTACCGAGCACTGTTCACCCACTAACAAAAAAAAAAAAAAAACGCTGAGAAGAGGAGATCTATTACATTTGCCGCAGTGCAACAGGTCAACTCTGGAACTATCTTCCTCTGTCAGTGTTTCCTATCCCCTGTGATGTCCAGTCTTTTAAACGCAGTATGTCAAAAAATGAGAGAGAGAGAGAGAGAGAGAGGGAGGGAGGTGAGGGGGAAACTGATAATGGCGGGAGAAAGACGAGTTTAAAACGTTTGGGTGCGGGTGATAAGAGGAAAGAAACGGACGGCAGGAAATGAAGACTGATTAGCGCAGTGGGAAGTGAATGAGCAGAAAAAATCAATCAGGAAACTCAGCGCACGCCAGAGGCAGAGAGACATGCAGTGCATACATAGATACAGACAGACAGGCAGAAATAATTCACGTGTGTGTGTGTGTGTGTGTGTGTGTGTGTGTGTGTGTGTGTGTGTGTGTGTGTGTGTGTGTGTGTGTGTGTGTGTGTGTGTGTGTGTGTGTGTGTGTGTGTGTGTGTGTGTGTGTGCTACATTGATCCACAGGCCATACAGAGTTTATGATCTCGACTATATGGGGCAACTTTAATAATACTCAAACTTTCTCCTTAGTCATGGAAGCAAAAAGAATAATTCATTACAGTAGGAGAGAGAGAGAGAGAGAGAGAGAGAGAGAGAGGGGATCTGTTCATATATATATATATATATATATATATATATATATATATATATATATATATATATATATATATATATATATATATATATATATATATATATATATATATATATATATATATATATATATATATATATATATATATATATATATATATATATATCAATCAATCAATCATTTCCTGTGGCACCCTCGGGGATGCATAGGGCCTCGATGAACTCACACCACCACATCCTATCTTGTGCTAACTCCTCAAGATCTCCCCAACACTCATCTCCAGCTTCCCGTCTCATTGTCCTCACCCACGTCTCTTTTGGCCTTCCTCTACCTCTCCTACCAAGTGCCACCCACCCTGGTGTACCTCGTACTATTCCCTGTCTCCTATACACATGTCCTAGCCACTTCCATCGTGAGAATCTAACATATTCATCGATCGGCTGCACTCCCGTTATTTCTCTAATTCTACTATTTGGTATCCTTTCCCACCACTTAACTCCTAATATTCTTCTAAGTGCTTTATTTTTTCAAACACCAAGAATTTATTTTCCATAGTCACTGTGCTGTACCAAGACTCGTGTCCATAAATTAAGATACTCCTAACCATTACCTTATAAATTTTGATTTTTGTATGCACAGAGAAATTGTTATTATTCCAAATATTTTTAAGCATTCCCATTGCCTGATTAGCCTTCTTTAACCTTTCCTGGAATTCAAAGTTCAAAGAACCATCCTTGGCTAAATAAGTACCTAAATATTTAAACCTATCAACTTGCTTTACAACCATACCTTCAATTACACATTCCTGCGCATTTTCCATATTCATATTGATTATTTCAGTTTTTCCACAATTAATAACCAAACCCACCTTGCGACCTTCACTCACCAAACAGTCCAACACTCTCTGCATCTCTTCTGGCCCATCACAAATCAAAACTATATCATCCGCATAATCTAAATCCAAAAGTTTCCTGTTCTCTCCCCAAAGTATACCTGCACCGGTTTCTGTTCCAACGCGTTTCATAATGTAATCAATGACCAATATAAATAGTAAAGGCGATAGAACACCACCTTGAATTACTCCGGACTTGACTTCAAACGAATCACTAAGACAACCATCAACCATCACTTTACAAAATGTGTCCTCATGCATGTTCATAATGACCCTCACAAACTCCTCTGGTATTCCATAATGTCTCATGATCTTCCCCATAGTCTCTCTCGAAACACTATCAAAAGCTTTTTCATAATCAACAAAACAAAGACTTAACGGTACTCTCATTTCATTAACTTGCTGCATCAAATGCCTAACTATAAAGATCTGATCATTGCAACCACGTCCCTTTCTAAAACCAGCCTGTTCATCCCTCAGAATACCCTCAACCACCGGCTCCAACCTATTTAACAACACTCTACTGAAAACTTTCAAAGCTATCGGTGACAAAGAGATTCCCCTCCAATTACCACATTCACTCAGGTCTCCCTTCTTCGGAACTTTAACAATTACACCATTCTTCCAAACTGATGGTAGTAACCCCGTCACCCATATCTTATTGAATAGCTTGGTCAAGATCATTATTAATCTATCCCCCTCCACTTTAAACATTTCCGGAAATAAACCATCCTCCCTGGTGCCTTATTATTCTTTAACTGTTTTACTGCTTTCTCCACTTCTGCAAGCCTCAACTCTCCTGTTTCTATATTTAAATCTTCCTGAGCAGACGGTATATCCTCTTCTGGTGGTATTGGTCTATTAAGAACTGTCTCAAAATGCTCTTTCCATCTATTTTTAATATCTCCATCTTTGGTCAATAAATTTCCTTCCCTGTCTCTAACTGGTATTTCCTTGCGTTTACCTGCATTACCACTCAGTTCTCTAATCGATTCATATGCTATTCTTTGACTCTGTCCATCATTTTTGTTTATTAAGATTTCAGTCTCTGCAACCTTTTCATCCACACATCTTCTTTTATCTCTCCTAGCTAACCTTCTTACTTCTGAATTCAAACTCCAGTACGCAGCTCTTGCTAATTCAATCTCTCGTTCATCAACGCATTGCAACTCACTCCTCAATTTAGCCTCACCTCTCTTTTTTATCATATCCCACGTTTCCTCTGATATCCATTTCTTTCTCCTGAAGCTATGTCTCCTTCCAATCGTACATTCAGCAGTCTCATGCAAAACTTTGTTCACATCCTCCCACATCTCATCTACACTTCTCTCCCCCTCTTCCAACGTTTCCAACACCAAAAACCTATTTCTGCATTCTAATCTGAATTCCTCCTTTTCTTCTCCTTCCCTTCTAAGCTTAACAATATCGTATCTACCAACACCAGATTTTTCCTTCTTCTGATTTTTAAGTTTAAACCTTATTTTTGCAATGCTGAGTTGATGGTCACTACCAATATCCGCTCCCCGTTTAACATGAACATCTAGCAGAGAACTTCTATGCCTCCTACTGATAGCGATGTGATCAATCTGATTTTTATATTTTCCACACGGCGACACCCATGTTGTCTTGTGTATATATATATATATATATATATATATATATAAAATTTGAGTTGTAGTTCGAAATGTTACTGAAAGAAAGAAACTAGTTACCTATTTACTTATTGTGTAACCACAATAAGGAAGCTTCACCATAATTATTTATGGTATATAAGGTACGAATTTTGGCACCATAAACAAGTCTGTGCCCTTTAAAAGTAGTTCAGGGCCATTCACATTTGGAACATGTGCTTAGATTAACCTAAGGTAGCCTCTTGTATAGTATCAACAAGTTCTGACGACAAAGATGTGGAAGAAATAAATGAAGCATGGGGACATTTTACATTTTTCGCAGCAACTGGCTAACTGTATGCTTAACAGTAACAATATTCTTTTCAGATACTAAGAGGGATCACAGCTTTATTTCCGTAAAGTTATAGCTTTACAACTTTTGTGGTTTTCTTTGAAACATGTAACAAAGGAAACATTGAGTAGATATGAATTCGGTACTTTCCACTATACTAAATGGCAATATATTTGGCCAAAATTCTTAGCAAACTTTTTTATCACAGGATATTCAACCAGATAGCTGTATCTCAATTAATTTCTGATATATTTCAATTTCAGATACGCAATTTTTGCACCATAAATGAATATTTGACCTTCAAGAATAGGTCAAGGTCATTAATATTTGGCACAGGTACTTGGGTTACCCTCGGTAACCTTCCTATATAATATCATCAAGATCAAAGAAAAGAGTGCTAAGAAAAATAATACTAATACTTACCAAAACAATAAGCTTCGCCATATATATGGCAAAGCGTAATTACGATAAGAGAAACCAATAGGAGAGTGCACATTGAACCGGCAAAGGCATCCCGTCATGAATCCGTTAGTCTTTCGAAATTCTTTACTCTATATGACTGGCACAGCCGAGGAGGTCTACTCTTTGTGGTGCTGTACACCCTTGGTGAAGCAGCTGCGGCGTCCACCCGGGAGGCAAACCTTCATATTTCCCTGGATCTCGCCTTGGGGAAGGACCATGATCCGACCCTGGTGAGGGAATATCTGCCACTAGGGGGCGTCGGTTCCCTGCACGGTATATGTACAATACACTACCCGTTGGACGTCTCCACAAAAAGCAGCTGCTTACCTGTGGTCGACGGGTCTGCTCAACCAGACAGACGGGGGTTAAATCACAACAACAAACCCATGTGAGAGTCGCATCTTTCATTCATTCATTCATTGCCAGACGCCATGTATCCCAAACGGGGTGGATAAGGGCTTAGAGTTAATTGTTTTACAGGGAGGGGCACTAATCCTCCACCAACCCCACTTGACACGTAGGGATGCCAACAGCATCTGGTGTTCCCAGGCGGTCACCCATCCAAGTACTAACCAGACCCAACCTTGCTTAACTTCGCTGATCGGATGGGAAGCGGTGTACTCAACATGGTATGGCCGTTACTAGAGTCGCATCTGCAACAAATAAATTCATATTGAGCAAAATAATTCAGTGCCTTCACTATAAATTTTTATCCTTTTGATTACCTCTCCAGCCTCTAGAGAGGAAGATGCGAAGTACTGAAGAAGTTTACTAATTTTACTTCCTAAGTTTTTCAGTATGTAGAGTTTTTCCTTGGCTGAGTATCAGTTTTCTGGCAAGAATTTACGAAAAAGAATAACAAATAATATCAAGTGTTAAGGCAAACTGCCATGACCTACTGAACAGCAGTCAAACTGCAGGCTGTGGATGAGAAGTGACAAGAGATATTGTCTATAAAACTGCGCAATAATCTCAGTGCTATTCAGTCATGTCACGGACGTGTTGGATTATCTTGTTCATTATGCTAAGAGCGTATTCCTGTGAGGATATTTTCATACACAGTCTCTTTACAAGTTTATTTTTATTTGTAATACCTTAATACTCTTTTGTATATTATCCGTGTCGAAAAAACAAGGATGCAAATTTATGGATAAGAGTATAAATGTGTTATGCGGAAAGGAATGCCTGGATGTTCTTTTGTCGGGGCCATCCCACACATGCAGGAAGTGGCGTCAGGTACCATAACGAAAAAATAGATGAGAATTATGCAAGTGTTGCACAAAGATAAAGCTGATATACTGCCTAAGCCCACGAGAATACGACCCGTTGTATAAAACAACTCGTTGTAGATATTTATAGCAAATTAAAGCAACGACGAAAAAAATTAAGACTTGAATGATGGGCGAGTAGATGTTCATTTCGCAGAGAACTTAGCTGATGGATTTTAGTTTAATCTTATTTTGCTTCCTAGTTCATTATAATGAAAAATGTTGCTGCTGCTGCTGCTGCTGCTTTGGGTGATCGTGATGGTTGTTATTATAATATTGATTTAATGAGCAAAAATATCACTATTTAGATGGTATTTTGTAGTTAAATACTTATGATTTAACAAGCATGTAACAAAAATGACTTAAAATGATTCGTAATTACTTTGTTCTTCTGGCACAGTAATCATACCGTAAATTCACTCTTGTTTCACTGAGCTATTATTGACTTGTTTAGTTAGGAGTCTAGAATTGTGTTGTCTTGATATTATTATACTCTTTACTTCTATAACGACTTTTGCTTAGTTTCTTTTGAGCTCCAGATTATAATCTTATGAAATTTAATAAAAAGAAAAAAATTTAACATTAAGTAAGTTAACTGAGGTAATTTTTATCCTTGGCAGTTGTGTGACGTTTCTTTAAGAGGGTTTTCTTTCCTCTACCTTCAATCGATTCAGTTCACCTTAGGATAGACTTTTCGAGCTGGAGAAATGTAGTATATCACTCAGTATTCGCGTCATTACTAGGAATGTCTCCGAAGCTTAGTTTTATCGTCTTTAGGTGCAAGACTAAAAACATGAAATATGCCACGAGATGAAAGGTTAACCCCGTGGCTTCTAGGATTTCTCTCAGCTGAACAAAATCACCTAAAGCTTGTCTGAATAGAGTGGCTTGGTGCACTCCCAGCAGTGAAAAGGTTAACTGCAAATACCATGCTTTTGAAATACAGCTACTTTCAATTTGTGTGTTGTGGTAGAGGAGGATTGTATTGTCTGGAGCTGTTTTTCGCAGGAATTAAAAGAAACCTGTATCCTTCGTCAAATATGTTGGCTAGTGATGGAACGTCTGTGTGGTTCATGTGAAATTTAAAAGTCATAATCGTTATCCAAGACTTCCAAACTGTCAATCCAAAGAGAGAAATGAGATATAAACGACAGAATTCTAGTATCACAACCACCTAACAGAATACATTTCCTCGCCATATCCTAACCATTTTATGTAACTTACTTAGATATTTCCCCTTCCTCTGCCACCACATCTGCAATACTGTCAACCCCTTTAGTTAGTCGGTGTGTTTCAAATCTGTATCTTGTTATGATCAGATGATTTTCTTCGGTTCAGTAAACTTTTCGAACTGGAAAGATTACGTGTAACTTTCATTAAAACATTCACTGCAAGGAAGCTCTCCTAAATTGATTATAATATCCAGCGAGTCAATTGAGGGCTCTAGGTCATGTCTTTCTGTTCCGAGAGTGGTCCAAAAGCTAATTATTCTTAACATCTTTACCACAACGACGTCATTTCTGTAATGTGCAGCTAAGGGGAGTCCTCTCGTATAGAAAGGGTGAATGAAGGCTGTATTTAGCTATTCCAGTTCGAAAAGTCTCTCCTAAGCTGAATAAAACCGTCTGGAAAAAGAAAAAGTAAAATATATAAAACGTCCTCGGCTGAAAGGGTGAATGACGAGTCAGGACGAGGGGGAAGACTATGAACGCCCAAGTCCAATTACCCTGAGACATTTTGGGTTAATACTCCGGATAAGTGGTCGACGTAATAGAGAGGAAACATGCATACGAAGGGTTGTCTCGAGTTTCTTATGCAGCTGAATGACTGTTAGAAGCTGTTTATTTCTGTTTTGCGCTAAACTACATACTTACAAACACGTTCTTAACTCATACGGTTTTTTATCACCTCTTTCAGTACCGTAATTTTCTTTGTGTCTCAGTATTGTTATAGCCATATAGAACCATTAGAGTGGCGCTGTCTGGAACAACCTGTGTTGCTTAGTGCAGTCATCCCTTTTATCAGCGTATATATGTTGTATATGCACTGTCGCGTCCATATTCATTTATATGTTGACTCATAACACAGTAAACCACTGGAGAAATTAGTCCATGTTCTCCACTTCCTTCCTCTCGTTTCTCCCTCATCTCCTCTCCTTTTCTCCATATGGGTTATTTTTAGATGCGGGTGCTTCTCTAGGATCAAGGCTATCCGTCAGCCATTCTCAAAGAATTTCCGAAAAGGAAGTGCTCAACTCTTGTAAAGTTTATCAAAGGTCCATATTACGACCCTTATGCTCCCGCATGTAGTATATCGTAGCTCCTTGTTCTGTAGTCCCATGTCCTCGGTTATTGTGATTTTGGCAAATTTTTCTGTCATTCTGTCTTGTAGCATTATAGTTAAAGGGGAATTGTTTGTACCACCTTTTCAAAGGCCTGGAATAAATCGTCTACTGGCAACAAGAAAATATAATCGTTTGTGGTAGCAAAACATATAATCGTCTGGTGGTAGCAAAAGATACACAGTATAATCATCTGGTGCTGGCAAGAAAATATAATCGTCTGGTGGTAGCAAAAAAGTATAATCGCCTGGTGGTGGCAAAACAATATAATCGTCTGGTGGTAGCAAGAAAACATAGTCCCATAGTGGTAGCAAGAATGAGGTGAAATTGACTGTCTCCGTGGCGTGGTTGAGTACTGTTCATCCATTACATCTTGGTCCTGTATTGGTTGTGTTTCATTTTCACTTGATACAGTTTGATGCCTTCACGTTAGGTTCGTTCTTAGTCCTCTTATGGTGGGGATAATTCTAGTGGTCTATTCCAGCTATCGCCATGGGAATTTATTCACCTGAGAGATAGACAGAGGGAGAGAGAGAGAGAGAGAGAGAGAGAGAGAGAGAGAGAGAGAGAAAGAGAAAGAGAGATTGGTTGATTGATAGGCAGATGGACAGACAGACAGACAAATAGATAGATAGATAGACTAGTTGATTCATTAGCAGACAGGTACATATATAGGCCTGCTTACACAGACTGACAGGACACATTCAGCAAATAGATAGATAAATAAACAGACAGGTAAACAGATTTTGCTGGATAGATTGATATACACTCAGGAAGCCAGGTAGATAGATTCAGTGCCGCACAAGCATCCTACACGGCCACTTTAAAAATTGACTCTCATATATGCGTGTTTAAATTTTGTATGGTTTTCGCTGTGACAGGTGACTTATGGGCCGCAGTACATTTATTTATTTTTTTTTCATTTTTCGTTTTTTTTGTGTATTTTTCGTTATTCTTACCTGTTTCTATCTTTTCTTTTTTTTTTTTTTTTTTGTTCCTTTTGCAATTTTTTACTTTCTTTAGGCTTTTTTTTTTTTCGTTTTTTCTTCTCTGTCACTTATCAGCTTTTAGATACGGGAGCATCTCTAGGAGCGGCCTTGTCTGTCTGATTTTCCGTAACAGTTTTCAGACGTGAGGTGCTTCACTCCCGTAGACTTTACCTAAAGCTACACACCATACCAGGTCACCCTCTCACAGCACACCACATTAAATCACCCTCTCACAGCACGCCACATTAAATCACCCTCTCACAGCACACCACATTAAATCACCCTCTCACAGCACGCCACATTAAATCACCCTCTCACAGCACACCACATTAAATCACCCTCTCACAGCACGCCACATTAAATCACCCTCTCACAACACACCACGTTAAATCACCTTCTCACAGCACGCCACATTAAATCACCCTCTCACAGCACACCACATTAAATCAACCTCTTACAGCACACCACATAGAATCACCCCATCACACCACGCCACACTAAGGTCAATAACCGAGGGGCCCTGAAGCTTCCGCATCTTCTACTTTTGTACTTGTTTCATTGTTTTACTCCTCTGCCACTCCATTGTATCCCCCCTCCCCTTCTTTCTTTTCCTTCTCTCATTCTCCTCCTTTACACACGACTCTTGTTTTATGCCTTTGTGTTTTCATTTTTGTTGCCTCTTGTTTCCCCCATTATTCTGGCTTCACGTCGTTCTGTGTATTCTATTTTTCCCCATTTTTTCGTGTCTTTGCTTTTTCCCTAATCCGTGCTTATTTTTCCCTACATTGTCGTTTTTCTGGCCGCTGTACATCCAAAAAGCTTCAGTTTTTCTATCTTTTTTTTCACTCCTGCTAATTTTTCGCGTTTTGTCTTCTATTTCTTTCCTGTTTGTTTGCATTTTTCTCTCGTCCTCTCCCCTGTTTTCCGTCATTCTAGTATTTCCCTTAAGTTATACATATCTGTTTTGCCATTTTATACGTTGTTATGTTGTTCTTATCTTTTCCTTTTATATATTTTTTATTGTCACTAGTTTATGCATTCTTTTACCTGTTATCCAATTTTTCCCTTATTTCTGTTTATCTTCGTGTTTTGCCTTCTTTTTTTACGTAATTTATTACTTCAAATATTCCCTCTATATATCTTTTTATCCCCAGTTTTATGTTTCTCTCTCTCTCTCTCTCTCTCTCTCTCTCTCTCTCTCTCTCTCTCTCTCTCTCTCTCTCTCTCTCAGTTTCTCAATTATGGCTATTTGCTGCCGTTTTCTTCGTTATTTCCTATTTGTCTCTTCGTCATATCTGCCCACTTCTCTCCGGTATATATTCTTTCTTTCGTTCTTCGTTCTCTCCTTCCAGTAATATTTCTTTTATTACTTGTGTCTTTAAGTGAATACTTTCCCTTTCTTTCTTTCTTATTTTCTAATTTCGTCCTTTTATACTTCAATTTCCCCTTTATTATGCATCTTTTTATTTTTTCTTTCATTAATTTTTTTATGTCTGTCTCTCCCCGTCGAGTGCATTTCCTTTTCTTTTTTTTCTTTGTATTTTCCTCCATCGTTATATTTTTTTCCTCAATTACGCTTTTCTTATTCGTTCTTGTCTGTCTGTTTCGTATTGTTTTATAGCTTTCTCTCCGATTTGTACATGTGTGTGTGTGTGTGTGTGTGTGTGTGTGTGTATTTTGTCCTTAAAATATTTGTCTCTCCCTGTCTGACACCGTGCTTTGTTCGCTTTTCCTGTGTGTGTGTGTGTGTGTGTGTGTGTGTGTGTGTGTGTGTGTTTTCACTCCTTTTTACCTGCATCTCCCTGCTAATCCCTTCAGTCTTTTTTTCTACTCATTTCCAAGGTAAACATGATTAATGAGGTGAGGTATTATCAGCTTCTTCAGTGTATCCCATATTCTCTCTCTCTCTCTCTCTCTCTCTCTCTCTCTCTCTCTCTCTCTCTATATATATATATATATATATATAGAGAGAGAGAGAGAGAGAGAGAGAGAGAGAGAGAGAGAGAGAGAGACAAATAGATAGATAGATAGATGGTCTCTGCATCTCTGTAATTAGGGAGTATGTTCATCATAATTATTTCTGCCAGTTAATTAAGGTTACAAGGTGCCTGTGGTCTGTGTAGTCTTTGTAACTTTGCATCAATATACACCTCTTATATTTTTATCTCTCTTCATCTTTAATATCCTTTATGTTGTTTCTTCATATTTCCTTTCCTTCTTGTAATGATTTTTTTTTTCTTTTCACGAGCTTCAGAGACTAAAAAAAGGCTCCGTGGGATCACTCTTGTTGGTACTTCTCTGATGGTAGTCCCACATCCGGAAGACTTTGTCATACTAGAGTTAGACGTCTTTCGAGTATTTAAGAGGTGCGCCTCCACGTGGTGGCACTGATATAATCGTGTGTTTCCTCTGCCTGGTTATATAAACGTCCTTCAGTTCCTTCCCTATCCCGTGAAAGGAAGGTGTTGGGCTATAGGAGAATGCCAGCTTCCGCCTGCAGTTAAGCCTGGGAAACAATAACAACAGCAATAACAACAATAACGACAGCAGCAACAACAACAACAACTACTACTACTACTACTACTACAATAATAACTACAACAACCAACAACAGCGTCTTTCGATTATGACTTGATGATCCTTTCCTGAGTATAATCCGAAGTTCACAGTTGTGTAAGAATGAGGGGAAGACCGAGAACGAGGGAGGAGTGCATGGGGGAGGGTGGTTTGGAGTGGGAAGATGGAGTTGAGCATGAAAGGATTAGAGGTGGTTACAGTCCCCCTAAATGAAATCGTGTCTAAGAGTTTGGTGATAGATAGATAGTTAACTAGATATCTAAATGGATGAATAAACTGACAGAGAAGACATTAAGGTGATTTGATTTGGGGGAGCGGATCATAGTTACATCCCGTATTCTAATTCACTTATGTTAATTTAAAATTAATTGAAACAAGATGCAAATCATAATAAGACAAGGCTAACTGCGGAAGTAATTTTAGCTCTCTGTGTAAATGTAAAGGGCTTGGCCGAGTGTAATACATGACCTCTGTTATAATACTTCGCTTATCACATCCGTGGCTAAATGGGAAAAATTAAAATGTTTATTTTTACGTACTGATAAGCAAGAGATATCTTGTTATTAACTTTTTCAGTGCGAGATATTTCTGTGAGATGGCTGAACATTGTCGGATTTTAGCAAAAAGATGAAAAAAAAAAAAAGAAGAAAAGATTAGTTGGCTGTTTCTAATATATTTTGTCTGACGACAACGAGAATAATTTTAAATAAGTGGTGCCAGGCACAACAAACCTCGCGCGACAGCATTTATGTTATTACTGTTAAATTCTGAATCGGTACTGTCATCTAGTGTCAGTAAACAATTAAAGCCTATGGTAATGGTGCAATTGAAATGGAACTTGTTATCTGTCAATACTAATTGTTTGTAATACATTCCATAATGAGTTCCAGTGTGGATGACAGTAAATATCTCCCTAATTTAATTTTTCTACTAAACCTGTGAAACTCCTTGACCTTTCATTTCACCTTTCAGACTGGAAGACATTTACAGTAGGTACACTTATAATGAAAGCGTTCAATTACATTATGCATAGAGTTATAGCCTACTTTTTGTTATCACATACTTTATAATAAAATTTAGTTTATGTACATGCGATGTTGTTTTACGCGTGGAATATGTTGAAGCCTATATTGGACTTCCTGTATGTTGATAATAGTAAATATCTCTCTGCAACCAGTTTCGACTTATAGCCCCCTGAATATCCGTGACGTTGAGTTTGACCTTTCAAGGTCATTCAAGGTCAAATGTCTTAGTACCAAATGAAAGCCCACATGGGAGTTCCTGTACATTGATAATAGTAAATATCTCTATCTTCAACCGGTTTCAAGTTATAGCCCTCTGATAATCAGTGACCTTGATTTTTACCTTTCAGGGTCACTCGATTACCTTCAAAATTTAATAACATCCTTTTGGGACCGGTGACCACATATACTGGAAAGTTTCATGTAATTTCATTCAGCCGTTTTTCCTTAATGTTGCTAACAAACAAAGAAAAACAAAGAACCGACCAAAAACAATACCTCTCCGGACTCTGTCCTGGGCGAGGTAAATACTTCATCGTGTAGAAAGCAGGCATGGTGATAAGGTTTTTCCTTAGGTCTCGAGGCCGAGACCGAGTCCAAGATCGATCTCTTTCAGATGCTCTCAAAGCCGAGTGCGCCTTTTCAGGGGAGACCTTTTGATGGTTTACCAAAAAATAAATAAATAAACTTCATTTTTACGTCCTAGTTGCGGGAAACTCAAACACATCAATTGCAATAACTGGTGTCTGTCTATTTTTACTTTAAATATTGACCAAACATATCATGTGAAAATTTAAGTTCCAGTATAAATAACAGGTAGCCGAGGTTTAGGTATTCTTCTGAAATTTGTATTCCTTGACAAAGGTAAGGCAGGTGAGGGCACATGATGAGTAGAGCCAGGTAATTACGGCTGGGGAGAGAGAGACGGTAGGCGAGGTAAGGTACGGGAAAATTGATCTAAACTCAGAGGCATTCGCTGTAAGAAATAATGTAACAAAGAAATACTTACTGATATTATTTTCTTCTGTATCACAATTTTAAATCGTCCCAAAATAGTACCAAGTTAATATGAAAAACCTTACCAAGGAGGAGACGTAGAGACGGGGGAAACGAGGGAGAGCTTGGAAACGAGGGCGGGATACAGTTTGGGAACAGAACACAATAAGGTTACAGAGCACTGTGGTGATAAGGGACAAACAGAGACAGAGGAGAAGGTGAAGGGGGGGGGGGATAGGGATTGGAAATTGTTTGGGGGAAAATAGTGGTAGGATAAGCTTAAGCTTGGAAAAAGTTGAGTGAGTGCTGCGTCGAATTTGTGGAGTGAAAATGAGAAGCGGAGAAGGGAAGACAAAAAGACTGTTAGGAGACAAAGTAGAAAAGCGATGGTGGGGTAAAAGATCGGTGACGTTCCGAAGTAATTCGCCGTGACCGTAGCCACATCACACTTTTCTCAATCTCGTTTTCAGTATCGGCTTAATTTGCTCTTTAAACATGTTTAGCCAGAGCTGTACGCTTTTTTTCTCAATTGTGTCACTCCGCCCATCACATATTCTCTACCAGCTCATTTGTTAAACTTTATATTGCAAGTGGTCAAATATTCTTTTTCGTCACTTAGACCTTCTATCTCAATCTCCTAAACGCACACTCCTGAAACTTGTTGTTGTTCGGCACCATTGTAAATTTCAGCACGTTTTCTGTCAGTGTTGTTCAGGAAGAAGGATTTTCTTTTTTTTGTCACCAATAATTTCATCAAAAGCAAATAAAGTCGAATATAACCTTAAGACAGCTCTTATCCTCACACTGTCGCATATACACAAGACATGAGGTACAGGCCTGGGTTCCTTGTAGTGTGTACCTCATCCCTCCCTCCTTTCTCTCACTTACTCCTCCTTTGTCAAGGAAATTTCCACCTACCTCAAACGAGTAGCAATTATGTAATTTATAATTCGATAACATAGTATTTGATCAAAACCGGTTATAGAAAGAAAAGTAATAATTTCAAGTGATGTAACCAAAGCAGGTTCACATTAAGTAAGTGAAAATTAAGAAGTTATGTTTGGTCACCGTGAAATAACAACCAGGCAACATCCCCTCCTTCCCTGCCCACCCTGCTCTTCTGCTCCTGTCCTAATTGTCAACTGAACCTTAGTTATTCCGTTGCTAGGAATAGTTTCTTATTTCAGTGAATCATACAATAATTAACTAATCAGCATGTGTTCTCCCGTACTCAGTTTACGAAGGAACTCTTAACTGGATAAGCTTTAGTAACAGAAGGTAAGGAGGGAGAGTATCATTAAACGAGGAAACAGCAACTCATGACGACGATAATTGGAGCTGGGTTTTAAGTATTGCAAGCACAAGTGAAGTCGTCCTTCAACATTATTCATGCAAACATCAATTACATGTGGTGTACGGCTGTTGAATATAACGTTTATATCATGAATAGTATTTTCGAAAATCGATATCACACTCAGATCCTCAAAACAATACTGTATACCCACTTCAAAGTGTGTTGAGACTATAAATCTTGCCTTTCTATTACCTGTATTGTACTCTGCATTATTAGGTAAGTAATTTCTAACTGCTCTTTGCCGTTAAAGCTTTTATACACGTGAAAACTGCATCTAACTTCGTCGCATTGACAACCGACATCGTATAACTATATCGGCATAAATTATATAACTGACAATGTAAAGCCGGAGAGAGGATATGTGTGGCTGTGGGTATGAATGGAGGGGGAGATGTTTGGGAAAATAACGACGGATGTCAACGATTGCTGTGGAGAAAATGTAGATGACATTTTAGTGAGGTCGGGAGAAAGAAATTTATGAGGGAGTAGGATATCTGGGAAGAGAGCAACGGATGCCAGCAATTTTTCAGGATGGATGGAAGACATGCATGAGGAAGGAGGATGTCTAGGAAAATAATAACGACTGAAAACGATTTTCCGGGTTAAGGTTTATGTGGTATGTTCACTGACCGTGTATTATTTGCCCTTCATCAATACTAGCCAGCCCAACACGTAACCAACTTTTGCCTCATGACTGTTGCTTACTCGTATTACACACGCACATATATATATATATATATATATATATATATATATCATCATCAGCCGTTTGAGTATCCACTGCACGACCGGCCTATCCCGACCGAAGTGGGGACGATACAGCCAATGAATCTCTACCAAGTGGCTTAGGCTGTCTGATAGAGATTGTATGTAGGGTGAGAAGTGCTGGTAAGTGTATTTGTAGTGTTGGAGTGGCTTTTGATGTGTGTGTAGTCTGTGAACCAAATGTAATCGGCCCGCGCAAGCCGACTGGGTGCAAACATACTTTACAGTAAGCGACACTGGTTCAACCACAGCACCCCTTGTGTCCGCCAATGCAGTATGTGGCCGGATGAACACTCCCAAAGTTTATTACCCTGGCGGGGCGCGAACCCTGGCTCACCCGTGTACGAAACGCACACTCTACCACTGCACCACAGAGGCTCCATATATATATATATATATATATATATATATATATATATATATATATATATATATATATATCAGCCCTAAAATACTCGCATCTTGGATGAGACCAGTTAATAGGTACAGTGGATGGTACAGCTGCTAACACACACACACACACACACACACACACACACACACACACAGGGGAGAGGAGAGGGAGATGACGTGAAGTTAGAGGAGAAAGATGCCGATGTGAGTGAGAAATGAATGGAAAATAGAAAAGAAAGATATTGGGGAAAGAGTGGCCACGATGTAGAAACCGAAGAGATGATCAGTGCATACGGTAAGAGGTTACCCGCAGTAAGCCGAACGGTATGAATAGACTAAAGAATACGATAAAGATGATAAAGATATTAAAAGCTAACGGAAATTGTTCTTTGCTGCATTATGATTTTTTAAATCGCAAAGTACAAAGGTTTTGTTTCCATCTTGCCACGTATCTAGTATATTACAAGCCAGGGGAGAAATGCCCTTTTTGACAAGAATTGCTAGCCATGAGCAAAGTAGCCATTTGCAGTTCTTCTTTTGTCCTATGTTTTGTTTTTGTTTTGTTTTGCTCTCAGGTAGTGAGGATAAGAACATAAGACAAGTAGCATAATTGTAGTCGGTCGGTTCTCCCATACCAAGCTGTTGTAGTAAAAGAGTGACTAAACCACTAGTGTACGACAAGGTGAGCAGAAAGAAAGGTGTGGTTGAGGAAAAAGGAAAGAAGAAAGGGTAGCGAAAGTGTGTGTGTGTGTGTGTGTGTGTGTGTGTGTGTGTGTGTGTGTGTGTGTGTGTGTGTGTGTGTGTGTGTGTGCGCGTGGTGGGTATTTGTGTGTGTGTGTGTGTGTGTGTGTGCGTGGTGGGTATTTGTGTGTGTGTGTGTGTGTGTGTGTGTGTGTGTGTGTGTGTGTGTGTGTGTGTGTGTGTGTGTGTGTGTGTGTATTATATCCATGTTATATCTACAACTCAAACTGACACATCGATTTGGCCTCAGAAATAGACCGAAACCTTTACACATTTCAACACCCTCGAGGCCGAGGTCGAGGTCAGAGCCAGTTTTGAGAACTGAGGCGGAGGCGAATATCGAGGACTTGAAATTTGACTATGAGGCCGAGGTCACGAAGCAGAGGCCAGGCCGCAGCCCCATGTCTGGTTGAAAGGTTTATTACGGTATCTCCGCCAATAAAGTTGGAGGAGTTTATTTATTCACCCATGTTTGTCTTTTTGTCTGATTGCCTACACGATGTCTCCAAAAAATCTCATTGAATTTCAATTAGATTTTATGGAAGGGTGGGCTGTTGGCCAAGAAATGTTTGATTAAATTTGGGGGCGGATCTGGATCCGGATCCGGATCCTATGTTTCCTGCACATCTCCAAAAGTTCTCAATAAATTTCAATAAAATGTTGTGGAAGAATGGGCCATGGGTCAGGGAACAATTGATTAAATTGGGGGGCGGATCCAGACCCTTTGTTTTACATACAATCTCTCCACGGACCCGGATCCAGATCCTTTATGACGGCAATGGTATTGGCGAAGGTATGCCCAGCCTGAGTGCTTTCTAGTTACAGATTGTTTCCATTTTCTGTGCACAAAGGAATTTTTTTTTTTCTAAGGCGAATTATAAGGCATTGTGATAATTACACAATATTGAAAGACTCCATATACAAAATGGACTTTAGCCATCAGTATGAATGAGGATTGATTTCTAATCCCTTTATACGAGAGACATTTCTTGTCCTGAATATTGGCAGTCGTAAGGATAAAGTGAAAAACAAAAAAAAAAAAGCTTCATTATAAGGATATTTTGTACAATGGAGATAAATCTCGATCACTTTTCTAAGCCCTTCACTACAAGTGGTTTCCCCTAACCTGCAGAAAAATATATGGTGGTGGTAAGAATAACATAAAAGCGTCATTGCAGCAAAGACGTTAACGTAATCATAGTACTATAAACTTATTTTTGCGAGAAGTTTCCCGTAAGTTGAGAAATACTTAAGGTATTTACGATTGTAAAAATGTCATCAAAGAGATACCATCGCCAGGGAGAGCTTGAAATTGTCAACATTAACCTTTGAATACGAGAAGTTACCCGTAAGTTGAATAAAGCTGTCAGGCGGGGGCAAAAGTAGAATAATAATAATAATAATTCATCTTCATACCCAACTCGAAAAATAATCATTCCTTAACTCTGCACAGAGAAAAGTCTGCCCAGAGCTGAATCAAAATATCCGATGACTGTAGTAAAAATACCAAAATGACGTCATTGTTCTGAAGGTGTTAACCCATTACATAATTATGGTTCCGTATATTTTGTCGTTCTTTCACCTTAACTTGGCCCACATTTTCGTCCTCTTTCAGCTTATTTCATATAGATGAGTGGCAGAAAAAGACAGTACTACAGCTCTACTTTCTATCCATAGCGCTATGTAGTGACTAGCACCATATTTTAATTTTCATCTATTGTTACAACAGATCATTCAAGATGGACAGATGACAGTTCTAGGACTAATCAAAGTAAAAGGGTATTGCCATTCTTGCTATCTCCAGACGATTTTAATCAGTTTGAGATTTTTTTCTACTGAAAGTTAGGTACAGCCTTACTTAATCCCTCTATTACTACAGTTGAATTAAATCGGTGAATAAAATCGTCCGCGTGTAGCTTGATTAAAAATGTCTAGTAGTGATGGCGTTAAAGTCATAGGTGTTGATTTGGCGTCTGGCCAGGGGAAGGAAGGTGAGCGAGGGACTAATGGATGCCCTTGTCCATAAGCTGCTTTACACATATTTACATAATTGAAAACGCCGGTACCGCCTCTAAAAATTGTAGAAGTTTTGCCGGTGCTCCCAAATCATTTGCAAATCACCCGTTTAATGGATATTGCATCAGCCTTCTGTGTTTTTCTCGTTAGCCCGGCGCATAATGGCTTTTGCAGACTAAGCCGCTCGCGTGATGGCAACATTGAGCGAAATGCATGTCAATATTGGTAGGAGAGTTTTAGTGTGCCGGAAAAACCCATTCGGCGAGAAACACGGAAAACAGCGGGGTACGAGGCAGGATAAAACAGCTCTCAGGGTTTGGATATATTGGGTCGTTTTCCCTTTGACTTAGAGGGCTGCCTAACACCTCACACGCCTAGCACCTCAACCGTACTAGTTTATTTTTTTACAATAAAGAAAGAAACATAAGCTGCAGAATTTTTCCCTCTCCCTTAAGTTGAACAAGAGAAGAGAAAGAATAAAAACTGCATAGTTCCGTTTATATTCAGCTGCCTGGATCTAAGAGGCAGGAGACCATCAGCCCTCATGAGCGGTAGGTATTAGTGCCGAGACGGTGACACACAAAAGTGTGTACTCATAGGACTATTAGGCCTCGAGAACGTACTGCTTCTCCAGCGCCCTGAGTCAGAAACATTTAAAATATGGAACACAGCTGAAATTCCTTGGTTCTTTAACAGTATATCAATCCATCTTAAATAGCAGAGGAACTTTGAAAAGTATCAAAAGTTTGTATTAATGTAATGGCAGCAGAAACTGTAGTCATGCCGAAAATTAAGGAAACAAAAAATGTATTAAGCAATTTCAAGTATCTTTGAATTATAAGAGTTTTTTTTTATTTTAAAGATACACATAGTAACTTAGGTCTCTCATAAAACAAATTATTTTCATGATCGTCATCAGCAGCAGCAGACGCGGCATCATCATTAAAACCCCATTTCCCCCTAATATATGAAGTAAAGGGGATCCACAAACAAGAGGAGGAGAACACAGACGCAGTGAAACTACAAGGAGAATCCTAAGTGAACTGGGCTTCACACTCACTAACTCATCATTCATGCCTTAGAAATTCTTGGCCCCACCTGATACAACTACTGATGCACACACGAAAATGCCGTACACACTGCCAATATAAAGTCTTAATTGAGTCCAGGGCTTCAGTATTTAGGTCCTTTTTAAGTGGGTTTGGATTGGAAGTATCGTAACACCGCTTCCCGAGTGATGTATTCCGCAGATTACACCTTAGTATACTGATATATGTTAGTGATTCACTATGTGTGGATATTAGACGATGTAAATAGCATCCAAGAGCAATCTTTAGGATTAATATGCAAAATCAATATCTAAAAGAGGGGCCACGAAGAAACTTATGCCACGTTTCACAAGACCCTCTGTCCCAACAATACCGTATAAGCCTAAGATGGATCTCAGTTTATTTAACTTGCTAAATCACAAACTGTTTTAGCACCTTAACCATTCCTCAGTTTAAAACATCACCGAACAACAACAAACTCTACCACACCTGAACAAGCACACCTAACCCAGTCGTAGCTTAATGTGACTCAAGTATACCTAGCCTCATCAAACCTAATAATCTAATCTTACCTAACTTGACCTACAGCAATCTAATGTAATCATATTTCCCCTGATCAGGCGCAAAAAAGCTCCGTCAGTCCTATCCTGACTTACCTAACCTAATCAAAACAAATACAGTACAGGTAACTTAAGCATGCGGACTTTGCTTACATGGTGTTCTGTTAAGAATAACTAATATTTGAGGCATCTGTGGAATGAATTTATGACTTGGTTGGCCTTAGTGAGAGAGAGACAGACAGACAGACAGACAGAGACAGAGAAAGGGGGGATCACATGAAACAGAAAACACAGTAAAAAAAAATGATCCAGCACAACTAAAAACACACCCCACTAGATAACATACTGTACGAACCCATACTCGAACCCCCGAACCCAAACCCTCGGAGCGAACGAACGAACCCCCCGACGTGTCAATACAGAGGTTCCACTCATTTCTCGGTGCACCCATTTCAGGCATCGGATATTACCAAACTTTGCCCACTGTTCCTGGTTATTGTTTTGGCCGTAAGTGGTCCTGAAAATAAGGTGGCAGGGTAAGAAGAGAATGGAAATAGTTCTAAATGGGGGCGGTGGCAGGGGAGGGGCGGTGGCAGGGGAGGGGCAGGGGCAAGAAAGTGAGTTGGGGGATGTGGGAAAATTGAATGTTGGAATTGGCTGCCACAAGGACTGGACGGGAAAAGATGGTGTATGACTAGTTAGTTGAGTGAATTGGAAGGTTAATAAACAGAGACAAACACAGAATATTAGAGATAATATGGCAGACAGGTATAGAGAGATGAACAGGTAAACAAATGTAGATAGGTATAACAAACAAACAGTGAGACATAGACAGACAGTCATACAAACAGACAGGTAAACGGACAAGTAAACGGGAAACTTTAAGTCCCGATCAGTTATTCCTCCATTTCTCTTGGGCTTACGAACGAAGGAAGAATTTAAGTTCATATCATTACCGTTCATTACCTTAGCAAGAATTTCCCGTAGATTAATATAATCGTGTGTGTCAGCGTGAATATAACACCATTTTTATTCATAATAACATTTGGGTTTTCCGAAACCTTTTTGAACTCTTATTATTGTTATAATTTGTCGTACGACAACAAAACTGTATTGATTTATCCTGATTAGAATACGAGAGTGCGTTCGTAACAACAAAGGGAATGCTAAAATTATCAGGTGAGCACCAACTAACAACTTGCAAAAATTATCAAGTGAACAACTAAAGCAGTGATAAGAAACAGGGAAGTGAGCATGGAAGTGAAAAAGTTACTACATGACAGTATTGTGATACCAACTTTAACGTATGGAAGTGAAGCTTGGACATTGTTGGAAGGACACAAGTCAAGAGTGAGAGCAGAGGAAATGAGTTATTTAAGAGGAGCCTGTGGAGTCACGTGGAGAGACAGGCTGACGAATGAGGATATAAAGGAGCGTTGTGGTGTGGATGTGGATGTGATAGGAAGCGTTATGAGGAACACACTGAGGTGGTTTGGCCATGTGGAGAGGATGGAGGGTGAAAGACTGACGAAGAGAGTGTATGTGAGTGAGGTGGAGGGGGGAAGAGGGAGGGGGAGGCCGAGGATGAGATAGAGGGATGGGGTGGAGAGGTATATGAGAGAGGGGGGTGTGAGTTGGGAGCAGGGCAGTGAAATGGCGGGGGACAGGGCGACTTGGAGGCGATTTGTTTGTGGCCACCCCAAACGGGATTGAGGCGTCTGGCAATAGATAGATAGATAGAACAACTAATGAGCACAGTAGCTAAAAATATCAGGCGAACAACCACTAATGAATTGCTACAGATATCAAGTGAACAACATCTAATTAACTGCTAAAATTACCAGGTGACCTACAACTAATAAACTGTTAAAATTATCATGTGAACAAAAACTAATGAGCCGTTACATTATTAGGTAAACAACAACTAATGATTTTGCCAAAGTTGTCATGGAGACAGCAACGACTGGATCGCTAATATTATCAGATGCAGAACAAGAAATGGATAATTATCGTGAGGTGAACAACAACAAACGAATGCTAAAATTATCAAGGTTAAACAAAACTGCATGATGTTAGCCTGAACCGAATATCAGAAAACATCCATAGCGGGGGATGGGTTTAGGATAGCATTGATTTTCAGCAAGATCCCCCGGCACGGGTTTAATGGACGATTTGGGGTAGCTAGACCGGCCCTTGGGTCGTGTGGGGATGGTGTGGGGATTGCAGGTGACGCAGCTGAGTTTTTTTTTTTTTTTTGCCTCTACTGTAGTGCCGTCTTTCATTTTGCTACTGTATATGTATGAAGTTCATGCTGAAAAAGATTAAATCGTAGTAGTAGTAGTAGCAGTAGTAGTATAGTTGTAGTAGTAGTTGCAGCGGCAGTAGTAGTAGTAGTAGTAGTAGTTGTAGTTGCTGAGGTAGCAGTATTAGTAGGAGCAGCTGTAGCACCAGCAGCATCAGTACTAATACTAGTAGTAGTAGTAGTAGTAGTAGTAGTAATAGTAGTAGTTGTAGCAGCAGCAGCAGTAGTTGTTGTAGTAGTAGCAGTAGTTGCAACCCTAGGCTCATCTGTACAGGTATGTGAACCTGATAGACTGCAGGCTTAGTTGCCCTTCTGCTGTCCACCATTCACCCTTCGGGGGATAGGGAAGCAGCCGAGGGACGTTTGCATAACGGAGCAGCTCGACGTGTTATATGTGTACCACCACGTGAAGGCGTCCTTCACCAATACTCCTCCCTATTCCTTACTAATAAGAACAAAAACTGAATACGTACTGTAGGACTGCAAAAGAGGAGCTGAGTTTTTCTTTTTAGTACCATTGTACTGTTTATATTTGTGTAACTATGAAGTTACTGGGAAAAAATAAGAACTACATTATAAATTGAATAAGTAGGAGATTTTTAAAACATACTTAGTAGCGTCTTTCAGTCTGCAATTACGTATGTGCGAAGTTATTGGAAGAAAAATAAGAGTCTTGAAAGCTGGTTATGTGATATATACATGTATAGCATATTACAATTGCTTCTTTACGTTGGTTGTCGTCGACAGGTATAATTATTGGCCAGAAAGTAGGGACTAGAAATCTGGAACGCACCTATAAGGAAATTCTTAAAAATACAGGTTGAGCCAGGATTCTAAGGATGAGAATAATGGATGGCTAGGTGTCCGTCTTATTTCACTGGGCACGTCGTAGATAGTTTCCCCACTTCAGCGTTCTCTGTCTGTCTGTCTGTCTGTCTCTGTCTCTGTCTGTCTGTCTGTCTCTGTCTCTCTCTCTCTCTCTCTCTCTCTCTCTCTCTCCGTTCTTCTCACATCATCCTCTGGTCGGGAGATAAAGATCAGGATGATAATGATGAATGACACTAGTTTCAATCTATCTATCTATCTATCTATAGCCAGACGCCTCAATCCCGTTCGGGGTGGCCACAAACAATTCGCCTTCACGTCGCCCTGTCCCCCGCCATTTCAATGCCCCGCTCCCAACTCACACCCCCCTCTCTCATATACCTCTCCACCCCATCCCTCCATCTCATCCTCGGCCTCCCCCTCCCTCTTCCCCCCTCCACCTCACTCACATACACTCTCTTCGTCAGTCTTTCACCCTTCATCCTCTCCACATGGCCAAACCACCTCAGTGTATTCCTCCTAACGCTTCCTATCACATCCTCATCCACACCACAACGCTCATTTATATTCTCATTTGTCAGCCTGTCTCTCCATGTGACTCCACATGCTCCTCTTAAATAACTAATTTCCACTGCTCTCACTGTTGACTTATGTCCTTCCAGCAACGTCCAAGCTTCATTTCCATACGTTAGAGTTGGTATCAAATACTGTCATGTAATAACTTTTTCACTTCCATGCTCACTTCCCTGCTTCTTATCACTGCTTTCAAGGAACCAGCAACCTTTCTTCCCTGCTGTACCCTTTCAAGCACTTCACCCTCCAAACCTCCATCCTTACTCATCACACTACCCAAGTACTTAAACGTACTTACATTTTCCAATTAACCAAAAATAGGGACTGACGGTCAAAAATTGTCATAGTTCATTAGACTTTTGATATGGAAGCTTATATTACGTTTCCATTGCATATATAAAAAAAAAAAATACGTCACCGAAAAATAGGAACTAAAAGCAGGATTAATCACCTTAATGTAGTTTGACATTTGAAAGGTGTTCACCTTTTATTTAAGACACTCTTTGTGTTTTTTCTCGGCTATATATAGAGTTGCTGACCTAAAAGTAGTAACAGAGATTAACTACCTGACTAATCATCATTATCATCATCATCATCATCATCATCATCATCATCATCATCTAATTTCCCACTTAATATATGAGTAGGTTAGGATGTTGAACATAATGAAACAAGTCACGATAGTAGGAGAGATACCAACAAACTGCCTAGTGAAATAAGTAATATATTTCACTGACTGAATCTTTTGAAGATTCTCGGCCTCAGTTAACAGGCCAAAGTCGACCAGAAAACGTGCTTCATAATGCCTGTGTGACAGATATCATTGCGCTGACTGTCGAAAAAAAAGAAAAAAAGTGCAACCTTCGTCATGTACTTTTCCATACTCTTATCATCCATTTTCATACTTCGTCATTTCCTTTGCTTTCTTAACAACTCCACTACCTCATGTATTTATTTACCAGGGAGAGAGAGAGAGAGAGTAGGAGGTGTGTGTGTGTGTGTGTGTGTGTGTGTGTGTGTGTGTGTAGCGGGTTTTAGGAGGAAATAGGGATGCGAAAGGACGGATGAGAAAAGAAGGAAGAGAAGGGAGAAAGAAACAGGGAGAGTGATAGGAAGGAAGAAGTGGGGGATAAGAGCTGGTGAGGAGTAAGGAATATATACGTAATTCGCAGCGAGATAAAAAAGTCATGCCTATCATTTTTCTCCCATTACGTGTCAAAAATTTTGAGTCTTCCTCTCCATTTCTGATCTCAGTTTAACAATACACCTTTTTAATACATTTTAATCGCCTTTTGTACTGATAATTAAAGATTACATATGAAAATGAAGAAAACCTTGGAACTAAATATCAGACTAATATTACAGAGATATATTAGGGTATGTGATAGACTTTTATATATTATTTCTGTGTCGTCGATTCATAAAGTATTTGACAAAAAATAAGATAAAAATGGTTCTAAAAATCTTATTAATTACCAAAATGTATCAGGATGTGAAAGAAATTTTCATTTCTTTTATTTCTATTTTTTCTTCTCTGCGTTTTTTCCCATCCATACGTAAAGTGAATTCCTGGAAAATGACAAGAAATAAATAAGTGAAACAAAGAATAATTAGTAAGGAAGAAAAAGTCATATTAATCCATTTCATTTGGAGACATTTCACTTATTTAGTGTTGCTGCCTACAGACAATTTTATTCTGTTTTGGGGAGATCTCTTCTGTGAGGGGGGGGGCGGGGTTTACTGTTGGAAATATCTAATTTCTACAGCTGAAACAAATCTCCTTAGTATGACTGAGGTTGTCTAGATAGCATGAATAATAAAAAAAAAAGTACGTCATTGAACTGAAATATCTAATAATCACGCAAATAGTATCATACAATATATTTCCTTGTATCGTTCATGTTTTTCTCCTGCCTACTTTTTTGGTCCGTCAGCCCTGTCACTTTTGTTTTATTCCTGTTGTCTCCGGACGACTTTTTATTTGGCTTACTAGAGTCTCCAAATAGTAATTTGGTTAATGAAGGGTGTATTTTATCCATCCAGCAGGAAAAATATCTATTAACCTGAATAAAGTCGTTTGAAATTAGCAAGATAGGTCACTAAAGTAAAGTGGTTTACCTCATCATTATGAAGACACCTTTTTTGTAGTTTAATCTTGCAACATCCAATTAATTTAATTTATCTTTGCACATCTATCAGTGGAGAGGCTACAAATAATTATGCGGTAGCATAAAAAAAGGGGGAGGGGCTAATGATTTATCCTTTCGATCTTGTGACCTTTTTATTTAATTTTACAGTATATGTTTAGACGATTTTATCCGGCTTAGCATATACCTTAGAACTGGATGTGTTTGATACAACCTTCGTTAAACCCTCCACAGCAAGAAATCTCCCTTAAAGTCAATAAAATTAGCTAAAGGTACAGTTAGCATCAAAAGCCACGTCGCCTCTTGTTCTTTTCTCTCCACGTACTTTGCAAATCAGTGTGGTGACTCCGCACCAACCGACACAGGCGAATTCATCTGGCCACAGATCAATGTTATTCATGTCGTCTGTTGCGAATTTACCACACTGGTATTTCAAAGTCCATGGAGAGAAAAACAGGAGAGGCGACATGGCTTTTGAAGCCGACTGTACCAAGAATGAGCTAGGAAAAAAAGTCAACGAAGTGAAAGGATTATAGACATACTGTATTTTCATTTTAATCTTGTAGTCGATGAAAATATACAGTACATTACAGAAGTATTATATGCAACAGTAGATTAAACATTCAGTTGCTCTAGTGAACTTGGGCCTTTTATTCAGACTTTCACCAAATGATTTTGCTTTGCAGTGAAGAAATCCTAGCTGTCAGTAGACTAACCTTTTGGCTACGAGTTACCTGCCTGGATTTTTTTTTTTTTTTTTTTTTGGCTCACGGCAGGTGATCACACAAAGCCCTGGAGAAAATTCAGTCACCATAGATGTATAAAATTACCGTGATAACGCATATGAGGGTGAATAGATGGATTGGTAAAATGTTTTTCTTTATGATGGACGATTTTATTCAATTCACAGAAATTCACCGCAGGCAAAGGGCAAAATACGTTCCCGACGAACCCTTTGATATTTTGGTAATCTCGGGAATTTTTATGCACGCTAGCACCAGACGATATTTCTCTATGTAAGGGAAATCCTAGAAGTCACAGGGTTGTAAAAAAAAAAAATAGTAAATTCACCCATTCAATCCGGCGACGCTCTGTATTTTTGTAGCGTATACTGGCTACTTCCAGACAATTTTATTCAGCTTAGGAGAACCACCTAGTATTGAAGAGTTGAAGAAGACTACATCTAAACTCTCTATGTCTAGTAGTCTCAATCCAAACAAAACCGTCAGAAAATACTGTAGCAAAAATATGAAGTACATCGTGGACTGCACTTCGGGTACGACATTTTTAATCTCATTTTTGCTGTTACTAGACTATACTGTTCAGCTTTAGAGAGTACGGTGTCACTGAAGGGGCTAATGAAGGCTACATTATATCCCATCCTGTTCGGCGAATCTCTCCTAAGCTGAAAAAGGTCGCCTGGAGATGGCAAAAAGAACTGAACAATACCTCATCAGGGTGAAGAGGTTACTACAGGCACAGACCGGCTACAGTACAGCACGATTCTCAGGCCAGTCAGACTCTAAGACAAAGTTTGTTTCAGCGATTACCCTGTTCACCACTGGAGTAGAAATGGGGACGTGGTTGTAAATGTGTTTGCGTATCGTTTTCTAAGTGGAGATTGGGCCTCGCAGAAACTGACTTCCTTCCTTTATGACCCGAGTGCAGTCGATAGGCATTAATGTTCAGCTTTCTTATTGGCATTAGTCTTAAGGCGTTTTTTTTTTTTTTACACTAGCGTTATCAAATTATTTTCCTAAATTTCATGTCTCTACTTTCTCGTGTGTGTGTGTGTGTGTGTGTGTGTGTGTGTGTGTGTGTGTGTGTGAGAGAGAGAGAGAGAGAGAGAGAAAGGAAGAAAGAAAGAAAGAAAGAACATCATAGTTAGGCGAGAAAAATTATCACGAATTATTTTCCAGTGTTTGTTCTTCGCCCTGCGTGAAAAAACAACAACAACAAAAAATTAAGTTACAAGAGGGACATTATCATGGGTTATTTTATTCACCCCCATGGCTCTTGTTCTTCCTGAGAAAAAGAAAATTGGCGGAAGGGAAAATTATAACGAATTTTATTTCGCATATAACTACGCCATTCGGGAAAAAATATAATTACGAGAATTTTATCTCGAGTTACTTTGTGAATCTCATCCCAGATCTCTTGTTCCACTCCAAGAAAATAAATAAAAGGGTTAAGAAAAACTTGTCGCGATCTTTTGTTTTTATTTACATACATATCTTTTATTTAGCATATGAGTCGTGTTCTTCTCATCTAGGGAGAAGGAGGTCTTTCGGCATCATCCCGCGTTTTTCTTTCATTGTCTCTCTTAGTCTTGCTAATGACATTCATACTGGAGTCTCTTCTTCCCATTTTTATCTTCTTTTTGTAGAGGTTTCAGTGTGCTATTAAAAAAGAAACTAATGTTATGTACAATATTATATGGTATCAGGGTACATCTGTTTTTATTCGCGCATGAGTTACAAGGAAATGGAGAATAAGATTTGTTTAAGTTATTAATGTAATAAGTAATGATGGAAGTTTAGAGCAGGATGTACATGAAAGGGTACATTAGGGAAGGAAGGTTACTGGTTCACTGGAAGCAGTGATGAGGAAATGGGAAGTGAGTATGGAAGGAAAAAATTCACTATGGCAGTAATGTGATCACCACTCTAAAATGTATGGAAGAGAAATTTTGACCATGTTGGAAGTACACAAGCCAAGAGTGAAAGTAGTAAAAGTAAGTTGTTTGAGAGGAGCATGTAGAGTTATGCGGCGAGAGATTGACAAATGAGGACTGTTGTGGTGTTGATGTGGATGTAAATGAAAGCGTTAGGAGAAATACTCCCGAGATCGTTTGTACATGTGGAGAGGATGGGGAATGAGAGACTAACTAGAACAGTGTGTGGAGGAAGTGGAAGGGAAGAAAAAGGGGGGAAAAGGAGGACAGACGAAGAGATGGAGGGATGAAGTGTGGAGATATGTGAGCGGGAAGGAGACGTAAGTTGGCGGGATGGCAGCCAAATGGCAGGGGACAGGACGAGATGGAGGCGATTTGTATGTAGCCACCCCTTACAGGATTAAGGCGTCTGCCTGTAGATAGACAGACAGATAGATAGATTTCACACACACACACACACACACACACACACACACACACACACACACACACACACACACACACACACACACACACACACACACACACACACACACCAAGGAAAAAAATATCTTGAGTGACTCAATCTGCGAGTCATATTACTCAAAGCCAAGGATGAGGAAGATATCTTACAGCATATTCCACACCACCCTATTGCACAATCCACTATTCATTATCTCGTTAATAAACTTCATTTTAGATCCTGGTTTTACGTACGAGAAATAATTTATCGAAAGCCGTCTTTTTGTTATCAGTCAAGGAGGAGGAGGAGTGTGTTTAAGAGCGTCCTCTAAACCACCCTTTCTGACACTCCATCTTTCATTTTCTCGCTAATTAACTTCATTCTGTCTCCCGGTCGGCTTCACATCCACCTCTTTCATGCGGTGGCGGTGCAGATGAGGCTGTTAGTACCGTCTTACGTTCGTAAATGGGGATCTCTTAGCGTCCGTGTCCCGTCGGGCTTCTCTCCTTCCCATGGCTCCATTATCCAGGCTTCACGCTGTGCTGACGTCTGCTCTCCATCTTTTTTACTCGCTCACTACCTCTCTCTCTCTCTCTCTCTCTCTCTCTCTCTCTCTCTCTCATTCTGACATTTCGCTGACATACTAATCTCTCTGGTGTGTGTGTGTGTGTGTGTGTGTGTGTGTGTGTGTGTGTGTGTGTGTGTGTGTGTGTGTGTGTGTGTGTGTGTGTGTGTGTGTGTGCGCGGGGGGGGGAGGCGCAGAACATCTCACGCATAAGGTATGATCGTTTGCGAGCCAATGAAACTGACAGCGATGAACGTTTGCTGAGTGATTATGTATGATTTAGGATCGTGTTCTTGTTGGCCTGGGCGACTTCGCACCAAATCTTCACCGATTATTTTGTCTGAAGACCCTAATACACTTTTGTATGCCACTAATCAAAACAGCGTCAGTACAATAAACTCACGCATATCATACAAGTGAATATCAAATGTGTAGCATAAAATCTATCCATCTGTCTATCTATTGCCAGACGCCATAATCCTGTAAGGGGTGGCCATTTGACTTTGAGTAATTTGTTTTACGGGGAGGGGCACTAACCCTATACCAACCCACTTTCTGACACGTAGGGAGCACGTATGTTTTGGTTATATGATTACCACCCAGCGTTGTAAATGGTTTCCTGGCTTACAGGAAACTATTTTGCTTGTCACTCAATGTAAAGGAAAGAAAAATAATAAGAAGTGACAGGAAAGATGGGAGAAATAGGAAGAGAGGAGGGCAGCCACAGTAACATAAAATAATAATGATAAATAAATCTATAAGTGTATGTGCCACGAAATTTACTATGCTATCAAGAATGCGGCTTTTACCGTCGTATATTTATCACTAGCAGCGCTAAGAGAAAGCAAAAGCCCTCAGTTTTTTACGATAATTTATGAAGCACATGAGGAGAGTGCGTGTCTGGCTTCTTTCATTCTTGCTATCATACTTCTTAATGAGGGATACAGGCTAACAATATAATCCTTCTACTCTGACTTGGTCTGTAATTACCATCTTTCCACCCTCAGTGCAAAGTTGTAATAAAATAATACAAGAATATGATGCTAGTCACGAAAAAGTGCTGTGCAAATGATCTAGAACCATTGATGTGTCTTTCTAAACCATGAATTGCGTGAAGAATGCTTCAAAAGGATGAAAATCTGAGCCAACTCGAGGTGAAAGAACTACATCATGACAAGGCCTTCATTAAGGACCATCATAGCATAACCTCGTGTTTAGACATTCGAGCACTCGGTTTTAATAATAAAGCCTTCATTCCAGTGCTGATGTTAGGCCGCGATAAGTATTACGGTCCGCTAATCGGGCAATGAGATCAACACTCAAGCTAATATAAGTCCCCAGGAACACATGACACCATCTATTTTTACTCATTGTCCCTATGTTTGCATTATTATCCAGCAGTGTTGACCAGGCATCCAATTACTGATCTCAAAGCCGTGTAAAGCTGGGGACATGAATCTGTCTAATATTTCACTTTTTTTACTTCTCGTTTTCCTCCGCTGTCTAACATTCCTAAGCTGAGAGATGCTTGGTGTGTTTGCCTGCCTGTAGGTGGGATTCTTTGATTTGATGCGTCAGGGTGGAAAGTGACGGACAAGCTCTAAGTGCAGAGTAGACGCAGTGGAATGGTAGACGAACTTTTGTCCCTGGCTGTACATACATAGATCTGCAAGTGTAGCTTTAGGGCAAGCCTCACCTTCACGCAGCACAAATACTATAGACGTGACGTGATTAGGAACACTTCTCTGTTTGAGACGTCAGTTCGAGCCTGCGATTGGGCATATAATCTCGCTTACATCATTCCTTTAGAGATAGATAGACAAAAATTAAAGATAGACAGATAGATAGATAAATGGACAGATAGACAGATAGACTGATAAATAGATAGATAGACAGATAATAGACTCTAAGTGGCAAAAAATGTACACAAATTTTTTTCTTCACATGCTCGAATTTCCGTGACTCACTGTTATCTTAATTAAATTATCTGACGTTAACTGAAATAAAATGCCAAAGAAGATTTGACAAAAAGAAATTTCATGGTGACAGTATTAACACACTCAGCCTCCAATATCCACTCCTAGCTGGCAAATATCTTCTGGATTTAACTGGCGTAAACTAGTAGAGAAGGCTCCACCATGAGATAGTTAAGTAGCTGTGCCAAGAACCACACTATACTGTTCATGAACTTTAGCATGAGGAAAGTATTTGTGTTTTTCCGGGTCATTTCCCGTAGCTCAGTAGCAGAACAGAACAATATTACGGCTCGGCCTTTTCTCCATAGTACTTCTTCGTGATTAGCACTATATTGTAGTATTAATTTTAAGATACAGCCCAGCATTCAGTAATCAGGGATGGTAACCTTAGGCCAGGTTAAACAGGAGAGAGTATAGTTTCTTCTCTTTCTCAGGTAGCTAGAGACGGCAAAAATACGTACAAGTTTTTCTCAAACAGGCCTAACAGAAGTTTTAAAAATGTGAAGGCTAATAGTTTTTTCTTCCCATGCAGGTAGAAGTGACAAAAATATACACTTTCTTTTCTCATATACCTAGAAGTGACAAAAATATATATACAGGTACTTATTTCTTCTGCTCATACAAAAAAAGACAAAAATAAAATAAAAAAAAATTCTCACATATACTTGTGGAAGATGTAAAAATATATTCTAATTTGTCTTTCTCATATAGCTAGAGCAAACAAGAAAACTCATTTTTCATCGTAAATATCTGAAACTGTAGAAAATATAGACCATTTTTTATTCATATTAATCTTCTCTGGCTCCGGTGACTCGCTTGAATGAATAAAATCGTCTGGTAATTGTTGGTATATTATACAAGTGAAGCCACAACCATGAGAACGTTAACTGCTGCATAGGATAACGTATTACCTCTTGCACTTTTACCATCACAAGACAGTTTTGTTATCTTAGGGTTAGAATTTTCAACTGTAAGAGATATAGCCTTCATTAATCTTTTCACAGCTAAAGGTCTTCTGTAACTAGAATAATATCGTCCGGTGGTAACGTAGTTCATATAAAATCACATCACCGTGCTGAAGGTGTTAAATAAATGAAAGGGAGAAAAAAAAATATAGCACTTTCTTTCCTCTTCTATAGAAGTTCTTCTTTCTATATATTTATGTATTTTTGCATTACACACATTGTCACCAGTGCTTTGTAGATTATATATTTCATCAGTGAAAATTTTGAGCAAATCTCTCATAATTTGTTGTGTGTGTAATGCACAGTTGTTTTCATCATTTTTTGTTTTTTTCTGTATTTCAGGTCAGTAAATTTTTATGCAGAAATAAGTAAGACAATAAAACAGTAAGGAAAAACCAGGTAACATCAGCAATATCTGAATGCAATCTGGTGTTCTATCTACGTTTTAGCTGATGCCTTCTCGTGTTGTTGATCCTCTTCCGGTTCAGTAACCTTATATACACACAACTGAAACGCAAGAATGATGCAAAACATACAAAGCAAAAATTTCTCTTCTCTTCTCGCCTAAGCCTGTAGTTTACCTGATTTTTTCGTTGTGTGTGTGTGTGTGTGTGTGTGTGTGTGTGTGTGTGTGTGAGAGAGAGAGAGAGAGAGAGAAGAAAATGTGAGAAACATATGCCTTTTAATCTCACTGTAGGTGGGGATTTCTAAGTCTTTTCATTTTTATCCACTTCACCCAGATGATGTCGTTGACGTCATATGTACGCTAAATTCAGACGCATTATTCAGCATAGGAGACACTTTTGGAACTAGAAGATGAGACGCTGCCTTTCTTAGCCATTTGAGTTTCATATATTCACCCTAAAATTGAATAAAATCTTCTGGAATTACCAGGAATGAGCTAAAAATTATGCAAAAGGGTTAATGAACTTATAACTGCGGGAAGAAGTGAAGTTTTATGCTATTTTTCAGTCGCATATCTCGTTACCTTTCTTGGTGTTTGGTTCTGTATATATGAAAACGATCAGGTGCTGTGCGTTATATTGATATTCTTATTTCACAAACGTGTAGTTTAGTCAGAAACTATCCGATACTGGGTTACGCTGTACCAAAGAAATCCAGGGTACATAAGAGACGTCCGAAGGATATTTCCACTTGCTTTCAAAGTTAATTAGAATATTAGTAACAACAACAACAATAACAACGCAACAACATAAATAATCAAATCATCATCATCATCATCATCATCCGAACCTCCTTTCCCACCCTAGGGCAGGGTGAGGAGTAGCAACGTCCAGACAGCCCAAATTTGCCCAATCCAATGGGCCACGCTTCCATTCACACACCATTCATGCTCCCGGAATCCTGGCTCCTTCTGATACGCGAAAAACATTCACCACTTTCTGTAATACTTTATTTACTAAGGCACTCCCTGTATGCAGGGAAAAAAAAAAAAGTCTCCTGGTTTGTGGCAAAGACCAGTTCAATACTTATAATCTTGGGCAATAATTTTGAACAGATGACGCTATTAATATATTTATTTAAATTAAGATTCGTTATTTTTTTCCTTTGGTAATAATGCAATCATCCAAGGACAGTATTTATTATAATTAACACCCAATTTTCTCTTCCATTGTTAATAAATTATACACTACTCCGTACATTAATGTCTTTCTTCAAGATATTATTTGTGGCCTTCCTTTGATGATAAATAAGTAAATCAGATATATATCATACTGAAACATCATATAAATAGTCCTTGGTAATACAGTACTTCGGACATGTTAGTAAGAAAAGACTCTTTTATATCTTCATTTAATAATTAATGAGACTATCATTCAGACACATTACGCTCTGTAGAAGCTTACGAAACCATTCATGTTTTCCTTTCGAAATGAATTATAAAATCGTTCGGTTGCATTATCTATAATGTTCAGTAAATCGTATAAGCTGGCCTTTGGTGATATATCTGAAATAAGTTAATTTATATATTAAAGAATACTTTTGGCTCTCATGGCGAAAAATAATATTTTGGCGAAGCTATATAAAATTTTTAAAGGAAGTATAAGCCTTACTTCCGTTTATGGCTAATCTTTTTTTTTTTTTTTTTTTTTTTTTTTTTTTTTTGTAAGGGAGGTGAATGCAAGAGTTTTAGGTGGAGGTCTGAGTCTGGTGAATGTTGATGGTGGAGAGTGGAATCTGAACAAGCTGCTGTTTGCAGATTGATACTGCACTGGTGGCTGATTCAGAGGAGAGATTGAGACAGTTGGTAGAGGAGTTTAGAAGGGTGTGTGAAAGGAGGAAATTGAAAGTAAATGAGAATAAGAGTAAAGTGACGAAGTGTACGAGGTTGGTAGATGGTAGGGGGATGAATATAGTTTTGAATGGCGAGTTGCTTGAGGAGGTAGAGTGTTTTAAATATCTAGGGTCACATGTTGCTGTGGATGGAAGAACAGAAGCAGAAGTGAAGTTTAGAATAAATGAAGTAAGAAAGGTGCTGAGAGGAATGAAAAAAGTGTTTAGATGTCTTTCGCTTAGAATGGATGTAAAGAGAAGGCTGTATGAGGGTGTTGTGGTACCGACTGCATTATATGGGGCTGGAACATGGAATATGGGTGTAGCAGAGAGGAAAAGTTTGAATGTAATGGAGATGAGGTGTGTGAGGAGTATGTGTGGAGTGACGCGTATGGATCGAGTGCGGAATGATGAAGTGTGAAGGAGAACTGGAGTTGTTCAGGAGATGGCTGGTAGAGTTGAGCAGAGGGTGTTGCGATGGTTTGGGCATATGGAGAGAATGGATAATGAGCGATTGGTGAAAAAGATAACTAGGTCTGATGTGAGAGGTGTAAGGCTGAGAGGAAGACCACGAACAGGATGGATGGACAGTGTGAAGAGAGCGCTGGATGCGAGAGGGATGTCAGTTGAGCAAGGAAGAGTGGCTGTGCGTGACAGAAATAAATGGAGAGAAATTGTGAATGAATAAGTGATGACGCAGCCCTGAGGGGATATTCTCCCGCATTTGGTCTGATCAGCTATTTCAGGTCAGGTGCGGGTAAGGGGATGAGTCTGTTATGATGTGGCAGGGGTAAACCAGCTCTGCTGTCGGGCCCTGCTGCGGATGTCACTGATTGCATTGCGCAGTTGACCCTTGTGCGGTGTGGTGCGGTGAGGATCTGTCCGTTCTCCCCTTTGGGGCTAAGATGCGAATGAATGTGTTTGAATGGATGAGTAAATGAGGAGTGTGTCGTCCTGTCTCGGCTACCTCCCTTTCCTTGGGGGAAGCAGCCTAGGTATATAGATAGATAGATAGTCATGTAACACCTCTATTAATTACCATAAAATAGTTTTGTTCCTGCTACCTCCAGACAATTTACTAAACTTAGAATAGGTCTCTCAACATTAACGGAACTGATATTTTTGCCAGTGCTTAGCCCATTAACTCCCCGGGCTCCTGTGTGAGCGATTTTGTTGGAGGGGTACTTAACGTACTGCCCTCTTCCTATCTGCTCATAGTCGCAAAGGTCATAGGTCCCTACCCCTGGGTTCCCTTCTTTATTAAGTTTTGAATATGCCCAGTTCCGTCCTATATTGAGGACACTGGGCGCAAATGGGTTAAGGGCTATTTAAGGCCAAATCTGACACTTCATATTCGAAGAGTCTCTCCTCAGATGAATAAAATGGTCTGTAGAGATCATTAATGAAATATAGAGTGCACCATCCTACTGAAGAGGAAAATGATAGAGAAAAATTTTCTTAACGTCTCTTACCTTAAGTTTCGATGCATTTATATTTGAACGAAAAAAAGTGGAAAAGTTCATGAGGGAGGGCTGCCTGCACTGGTGCAAGACAGTGATGATGAATTGAAATACTGGCTGGGGGGAGGAGTACTCTTTTCTTGGCACGTCTTCCTTGACGATTTATTTTGCATATTACACCTTAGTATTCTTCTGTATGGAACTGAAGGAGAAAGTCTGAGCGAGAAGCAGAACTCTTCGCTCAGATTTTAGCCTCCAGTTCCACCTTAGACGATTCCGGTGCTGCTCCTCCATCACTTCCACCCTCTGGCTTCTTCATGGCTGACATTAAAATTTCTTGAATTGATCTATTTTCTACCATCACTGGCCTCAGTACTAACAAGACAGATGGGCCTGATGGGGTACCTCCTGTTGTCCTCAAGAACTGTGCTTCGCTGCTTACACCCTGCCTAGGTAAACCCCTTCGCTTTTGTCTGGCAATTTGTACCTTTCCTTCTTGCTGGAAGTTTGTTTTCATTCAGCCTGTCTCAAAGAAGGGTAACAATTCCCCCCCCTGTATCTATCGCTCAAATGCTTTAACATCCTGTATTTCAAAAGCTTTTTTAAATCTATTCTTAACAAAAAAAAAAAATAAAGCATCTTTCCTTTCACAGCCACCTCTCCAATCGTCAGTATGGGTTCCGCCATGGACGCTCCACTGGCGATCTTCTCACCTTTCGGACTACTGGTCATCCTCCTTTCGGAGATTTGGCGAAAGCTTTGCCATCGCACTTGACATCTCAAAGGTTTTCGATCGAGTCGAGCATGAATCTTTATTTCTCAAACTTTCCTTTTGCGGTCTCTATCCTTCTGTCTGGGCCTTTATCTCTTAGCTTCCGTTCTAGTCGTTCTATAATTGCAGTTGTAGACGGCCACCGTTCTTCTCCCAGGGCTATCAATAGTGGTGTTCCTCAGGGTTCTGTCCTATCACCAACTCTCTTCCTTCTATTCATCAATGAACTTCTGAACTGTGCATCTAGCCCTATCCACTCATACTTCGATGACCACCCTTCACCTTTCCATTTGCTTTCCGGAGCGTCCATCTCAACATTAATTCAATAAACAAGGCATGAGGCTATGGAACACTAATATCTGACTTGGCTCATATCTCTGATTGGGGTAAAAATAATCTTGTTTTTAATGCCTCAAAAATGCAGTCCTTATATCTTTCAACCCATCAAAATCTGCAGGAGTATCCTCTGATTTTTAACAATATTAAACTCAATCCTGCATCGTCTTTAAACATACTTGGGGTTTCATTCTCTCGGGATTTATCTTGGAAAAATCTTAGTACTTCTCTTGTAAAATCTGCTTCTAGGAGATTAGGTGTGCTAAGTCGACTCCGTGCTTTCTTTATCCCTGCACAGTTGTTGACTTTATACACAAGTTTTATTCGCCTCTGTGTAGAGTACAACTGTCATGTGTGGGAAGGCTCACCACATACAGCTCTCAACAAGGTGGAGTCAAAGGTTTTTCGTCTCATTAATTCTCCTCCTCTTACTGACTCCCATCAACCACTGTCTTTTCGCCGCACTGTTGCATCTTTATCTCTTTTCAGATGCTACTTCAATGGTCACCGCTCTGAACTATCTGCTTGCATCCCTCCACTACAACTGCGGGCGCGTAGCACCCATCTAGTAACAAACTCTCATCCCTTTTCTGTCCAACTCTCTAATTCAAGAGTTACCCATTACTCCTAGTGTTCATGTATGCAACAGGTCATCTCTGGAACTGTCTTCTTCCGTCCTCAGTTCCTACTGCTCATGACCCCAAGTCTTTCAAACACAGAGTGACCAGGCATCTGGGAATTAACAGATCTTGAATTTGGCTCTCTGTTATATTGTTTTTGTTTTTTCATAGAGGGAACAGTCTTGCTGGTTTCTGGCTATTGGTTCCAGCTTCCTTGCATAAATAAAAAATCATGTCCTTACACTGTCGACATGCTTGGCCTTAACAATATACAAGAGAATATTAAGGCTCTAGTGCAGGTATAAGTTAGGTACTGAACAGGCGTAAAACAGCTTCCTGAGTTGACGAGACTATGAGACTAGACGTTTGGGAATAGATAGATAGATAAATAGATAGATAGGTTAGTAGACAGGTATGTAGACAAACGGACAGAAGAACCGACAAGCAAACAATGATTTATAAGTAGAGACAGACAGACAGACAGTGGGAGAGATAGACTGACAGGTAGAAAGACAGACAGATGGACAGACTGACAAACAGACAGATCGACTGACGGTAAAAGGGATGCTTGGGATATGCTGTAGTTGTCGACCCTGGATATAAACTGACATTCAGATACAGATCAACAGATAAGCACATACACATAGACAGACAGACAGACAGATAGATAGATAGGTAGATAGATATAGACAGACAGACAGACACCGACACAATGAAAGAAAAAAATAAACGAAAGAAAAAATCTGAGAGACGGACAAAGTGACAAACAAACAGACAGGCAGATAGGTAGATAGATAAATAGAGAGAGAGAGAGAGAGAGAGAGAGAGAGAGAGAGAGAGGATAGAAAACATGAAGCTTAGAGTCACATTAATCCCAGCTACATCGGATAAAACTGCGATTAGACCTCAGGTGACAAGAGAAAACAAGTGAAAGATTAAAGAAAAAAAAGAAAGAAAGAAAGAAAAGAAAAGAAAAAGAGAGGAAAAAGTGAGAGATTTGGGTGAACGTGCCACCGCAGCCTAGATTTAACAAAAGTTCACTAGGCGACATTTCTACGAGGTACAGTTCATCTATTATTTTAGTTTACCATAGATGCCCCCAAAACGCCATATGTTACCTGTACATTTCTACCTTGCCACTGTCTATCTATCTGCCGTTCTATTTATCTATCCAAATGTCTGTCTGTCTGTTTATGTGTCTATCTATCCATGTCTATCCATCTACCCATATCTGTCTATCTTTCAGCCTACTATATCTGTCTGTCTGTCTCTCTGTCTGTCTGTCTCTCTATCTCTCTGTCCATGTCCAACTGTCTCACTGTCTGCCAATTAATTTACTTCTTCGTGACATTTGCCCCAGAGTGCAGTTCATTATCTATTCTATCATCTGAACCCTAGGTACTCGTACAGGAGGCTACTGTTTATCTGTCTATCTATTTATCTATCTGTATGTCTATCTATTTATATGTCTATGTCTCTATCGGTCTGTCTGTCTAGCTAGCAGCCTGTCTATCAATCCATATGGCTTTCTGGTGGCATTTGTAACAGAGTGCAGTTCTTATTTATTATTACACATTAACTCAAGGTACCTAAGGCAATAAGGAATCTATGCATGTTGCCTGTCTGTTCATTTCCCTACTATCTGCCTGTGTATCTCTCTCTCTCTCTCTCTCTCTCTCTCTCTCTCTCTCTCTCTCTCTCTCTCTCTCTCTCTCTCTCTCTCTCTCTATCTATCTATCTATCTATCTATCTATCTATCTGTCTATCTATCTATCTATCTATCTACCTATCTATCCATTTGTTTCTCCGGTGACATTTGCTACAGGCTGCAGTTTTCATCTTCTGTTTCATCTGATCTCTAGGCACCTGAGGCGATAAAAAAAAATATATATATATGTTACCCATCTTTTCATCTCACACCTGGCTATCTGTCTGTCTGCCTGTGTATCAGTCCGTCTATCTATTTATCTACCCATCTGTCTATCAGTGTTTGTCTGCCTCTGTCAGTGTATCTGTCTGTCTATCTGTTTATATCTGTATCTATCAATCTATCTGTCTGTTTGTGTATCTGCCTCCCTATCTGTCTACCATTAGTCGACATGTGCTACTACTCGTACGGCGAAGTTCATCGTCTAAAAATCACCTGAAGCAAGACACCTGAATTAGGAAGGTGATCTTTAAGTCATTCCTTCACCCCAGAATTATATCTACCTGCTTGTGTATCAATAACAGTTTTTCAAGGGACATTTAGTAAAGACTGCAATTCATCACGTATTTTCTCATCTGACCCCACCACACCTGAGACAGAAAGACACCCTATTTTATTACCCGTCTCTTGTCGTGCTGTCGGTTTATTTATATCACTGAGTATATGTTTATCTATCTATCTATTTATCCATCTAATAATGTTCTTAAGAAGATATTAACTACATGGTGACGTTCATCATCGTCTTTCATGCTGAACCTTGGATATTTGAAGTATCATGCAATCTATTGATATTTACCTATCTCTACCTGTCTATCTGCCTGTCTCTTCATTAAAGGCCACTTCCATACAGTATGCAGTTCGTCATTCATTATTTCACCTGTCCCACCACACCTGAGATAGTGAGGTGATCTTTAAACCGTACCTTCAGCCTCTATCGTAGAAGGGAGATGGAGGTCCCTGATTCTCCTCTAATTAAGGTCTAGAATCCCATCGTAAATATCCGCCTTAATTATCCTTTGTGTAGTCAATAAGCATGGAGCTTTTATTATCTACCGTAAACCTTCCGTCCCAGAGATGTATTTATTAATGAATGTAATCTGTCTGTTTAACCTGCCAAGTTGTTTGTTTATATCCTTATCTGTGTTCTTTGTATAGAGTTATATATCTTCATGCCAAACTGTCTATGTGCATACTGTCTGCGTATCTATCTATTTATTTATCTTTGTATCTGTGTATATCTATTTGCCTAGCTCACCTATGTCTTTTTCCCAAGTTGTGTTTTGTCCGTGACTGTTCAAGTACTCTGTGGTTGTAATTTCTTCTCATGTAAGTGGCATTTTATATTAACTTCTATCGCAGCTTGTTTTGTTCGTTGTTTTCCTACACGTACACACCTTTGCATGTCACAGATTCGTCATTAGCGTTCACCGTCCATATTGAGTACATGCTAGGGCAGTTTTATGCAGGACTGGTGTGATTTTTTTTTTTTCTGGGTTTGTTTTTAATGACATGATGGTATGTGTTGTGGAATATTACTACTTTAGGTTTTTACAGTCCAGATCCACAAGCAGCTCCCTCTAATCCCATCTTTACTAGGGTGTATTATTTTCGTTTTTCCATACCAATTCCAGACGATTTCATTAAACAGATGAAAGAAATTAGTAATGAAGGGATTAATGGGATTTATATTTAACCTCTTCAACAAAAAAAATGACAGTAATAATAAGTGAAATTGTCTGGAAATAGTACGAATAACAAAAATACAACTTTGGACTGAAAGGACTGAAAGCGTTAGAAATAAAACACGAGACATTCGCCGACGAACACGGGCACTCGATATATATTAAGGGGACAGACGCAATTGACTCCCCTAGGCAACGAGACGTCACTCCAAAGTGCCTGAAATCGTCCGGCGGCAGCGGGATTAAAACGGCTAGGATTTTTGCCTTGGTCAGAGGGTTAGATGTAGATTGATTTTAAGCCTCAGACGACGACAAACTACACCTAAGCTGAGTGTAATTATCTGAAGTTCACCACGTTTACCCTAAGAAGTATATTTTTGTAATTCTTACTGCCAACAGACGATTTTATTCAGCTTAGGAGAGACCCTAGTTGTAAAGTGATCAGTGAGAGCTATAGCTTACACCTTCAGTTTCAAAAGCCTCCCCAAAGCTGAACAAAATCGTCTGAAAGTAACAAGGATTCAATGAAATTGAAAATGTGAGTGCATTTAAGTACTTGGGTAGTGTGATTAGTAAGGATGGAAGTTTTGAGGGTGAAGTGCTTGGAAGGATACATTAAGGAAGAAAGGTCGCTGGTTCCTTGAAAGCAGTGATAAGAAACAAGGAAGTGAGCATGGAAGTGAAAAAGTTACTGCTTGACAGTATTGTGATACCAACTCTGACGTATGGAAGTGAAGCTTGGACCTTGTTGGAGGGACGGAAGTCTAGCGTGAGAGCAGTGGATATAAGTTATTTGAGAGAAGCGTGTGAAGTCACATGGAGAGAGAGGCTGACAAATGAGGAAGTGAAGGAGCGTTGTGGTGTGGATGTGGATGTGATAGGAAGCGTTAGAAGAAACACACTGAGGTGGTTTGGCCATGTGGAGATGATGGAGAGTGAGAGACTGACGAGGAGAGTGCATGTGAGTGAGGAGCAGGGAAGGAGAGGGAGGGGGAGGCCAAGGATGAGATGGAGGGATGGAGTGGAGAGGTATATGAGAGAGGGGGATGTGAGCTGGGAGCAGGGCAGTGAAATGGCGGGGAACAGGACGATATGGAGGCGATTTGTTTGTGGCCACCCCTTACGGGATTAAGGCGTCTGGCAATAGATAGAAAGATGGATAAATGAACAAAAAATCGAGGAAGAAGTCAAGATCCTAGCAGTGACGCTGGAGCCATTCATCGCTTGTAAACTCTCTTGCAAGTGACATTTCAGACAGCTCTTATTACATTTTTATTTTATTTTATTTTCTTCTTTGTGTGTCTGCCCTCGTGTCAGCACCTTCAGATATTACCACACCGGCACCACTACCCACCGTCCACACTGAGTACTTGCTGAGGTCGTACATTAACCCCTGCACTCATCACGTACTTAATATTTTGTTATTGCAGCCACCAGACGATTATGTTCAGCTTTTGAGAGACTTTCCATAGAGGGCTTAGATATAACATTCATTAGACCCATCAGTATTATGAGCCTGTTCTAAGCTGAATAGAAACGTTTTGAGTCAGTAAGAATAAACCAATTAAAAAAAAAATCATGGGACTGAAGGGATGAAGGGCTGATGTGATGGTGTTTAAAATGTTTTTTTTTTTTTTTACAATGGTAACGAGAATAAAACGGCGGTGGTTTATGTCGTCGTTCTAGGGCTGATGGACAATTATATTACCCTCACAATACGACCGTATTCTCGTCTTTTAGGAGACTGTCCGACACATCTTGCTTACTATACCTCTATTTCTCAAACTTGGTCTAAAATTGCCATCTCATTATCTTGAATGCTGAGTTGCAACAATAGATCAACACTATAATATGATGTTCCTCACGACAAAGTGGAATGGAAAGGATGTAGAGCCTTATCATTGCATCTCTGTGTCACTGAACTACGTGAATATATGCTGAAAAAGGACGAAAACCTGTGCCATGTCAGGATAAAAAGAGTATTGTATTTTTCTGCAGGTGGCTTTTTAAAATTCACGTGTTACCTTTGCCATCTATATCTTCATTAAGAAAAGGTAAACATCAGACAAAATAACACTTAGGTGTATATTTCTAGATATATTGTCAAGATAGGTTGCATAAACCCTCCTAAGCTGCCAAGAATACTATCACAGTCGAGTCCACAATACAGCTGAAATTAATCGCCAGAAGTTCAGATCTCGGGCAGTGACATTTGCCCCACACAGCGGTTGCAAAGCCTTTCCCTGCAAGTGACATTTCAGATTTACAGCTGGGTTAAAGGTGAATACGCGACATATCAAGATGAACACCGGCATTAAATCTTTACTGGACCTCACGAAATTTCTTCCTAACGCTCAGGCTGCTGTGACTCACTCGGCAGAATGCAAGAGAGTTGTTCGAATCATCAAAGAGATAAGGTGTCTCTTGACTTAAGTGTTCATAGTGAAAAGATCCAGTGCTTTTTTTTTTTTTTTTTAATTCAAAGTTCATAAGCCCTTTCACCTTCCATTAATTTCCCTGCTTAACCTTGAAACACTGAAGAATCTGAAATGATTACACTCATGCGCTGAAAATAATGTTCACTGTAAGAGTAAATTTATGACACACTGTGATGTTACGGTCAACGACCATGACAATCGTACAAAGAAAAAAATAATGGGTTTACCAACATTCCTATGAATCTGGAATGCATGCTGCCCCTCTAGAGTGAAGTAAGTGAGGGCAATCAGGGTTAACTCCTTGAATACTGTGACGTCATTTTAAAATGAATTCTTGCTATCTTTAGACGACTCCATTCAACGTAGGATGGATTTCCAACTAGAGATACTGAAGTTAGTCTTTATTTCCCTTTCCCGTGTTCGTGTCCTTCCCAGATTTTTAAAAAGTCATCTAGTGGCAGTCGGAATAACGTGACAATAAACACACCAATGAAATGTCACCGTACTGAAGACATCATAATTCCAGACCATCAAGAAGAGCACAAAGACAGTGTGAACAGAAAGTAGGTGACACGAGCGACGAATGGGGGGGGGGAGGACTGGGCAGGCTCTTTGCTTCAGATGTGAGTCCCTTTTTTTTTTCTTGCATCTTTTCTTCTTCCTTTGTGCTGCTCTATTTTTCTTTCATTTTCATGGCTGCCTTTCCCCTTTTCCTGTGGCTTCCCTTTCCTCTCTTTGTTCTATTTCATTTTTTTTTATGGCTTTCTTTCTCTTCCCTTCTGTTTAACGGCCGCCGGTCTGGTATTGTCTGTTCTTTTTTTGTGTGTAACTTCCTGGTCGTCAGAGAGTCCATTGTGCTAAGGAAAAGTAGGGAGCGACATGGGCAGATGGAAGGGAGATCTGGGGGTGTACTTGGACTCAGATGTCAGGCTTTTTTTTTTTTTTTTTTTTTTTTTTTTGTGATACCCGTCTTTCACAAACTCTCATGGTCGTCTTTTCCTTTTTTTTTTTTTTTTTTCTTTCTCCTTTGCGCGACTCCTTTGTCCCCTCCATTTTATGACCTTCGTCTGTTTGGTAATGCATTTCTTCGTCTTTTTGCTGCATAGGTTCCAGGTGGTCTAGAATAACTCAGAGACGGAGTAAAGGAATAGGAGTGTGTGACTTGGGCGACGCAAGGAATGAAGGACTGGCCAGGTACTATTTTCAGATATCAGGCTTATTTTTTATTTTCATTTCTGAGAGTGCTTGCTTCCTAATTGTGCTGTTCTGTCTTTGTCTCAGGTACTACGAGTATGCCTGCTTTCATGCGGTTAGCTTGTCTCGTTTGTTTGGCTTTAGTTTTCAGCGTGTGTGTGTGTGTGTGTGTGTGTGTGTGTGTGTGTGTGTGTGTGTGTGTGTGTGTGGTTTTGTGCTTTATTTTCCATATATGGCGTTTTCTTTGATATTCTCTGTCCTTTTCTGTTCAAGTTCGGTGTTTTCTAGAAGAATTTAAAAACGGTGTTAGGGAAAAGAAGGGAGCGAGACGAGAGACAGCTGGAGGATAGGTCTGAGTAAGTACTTCGTTCCAGATGTCAGGCTTTAATTTTTCTTTTCCTTTTTTTTTCAGTTTTATCTTCCTCTGTGTGTCTGTGTCTTACATTTAAGTAACTGTATTTCCTCATTTGCGCTTTGCTTTCTCTATTTTTCTTTAACCGGTATTTACCCTTTTGTGTGGCTTTGTTCCTCTGTGTCGCTTTATATTCCTTCCATTGTGTAATCTTTGTCTGTTTGGTGATGTCTTTATTTAATTTTTTTAAGTTTCTAGTCTCCAAGAAAGCTCAAAGGCAGCATGAAGGAAAAGTAGGGAGAAACACGAGCAATGCTCGGGAGGAAGGACGGGGCGAGCACTCTTTTGCAGACGTCAGGGTTCTTTTATCTTGTCCTTTTAGAAGTTTGTTTTTCTTTGTGCTGCTCTCTTTCTTTTATATGTGTAGCCTACTTATTTTTCTGTTTCCTCTAGTGTGCTTTATCATTGCTTTATTTCCCTGGCTTAATTTATATTCCTTTTGTTGTTCTGTTTCTTTGTACATTTTTTCAGCCTTCGTCTGCTGGTAATGTTTCGCTTTTTGTTGTGTGTCTGTGTGCAAAGAATTATAAACAACCTCACTATATCATTTCCCCGCCATAACTCTGATTTAAGATTTCTGACTGCGTGGCGGTAGAGCTCTCAGGTTGGAACGTGCTGCGGCCTGCACGCTGTTGTTCGAATCCTAGAGTTGGCCATAAGTTTTTCTATCGTATAAACGCTACCAGGGGAGTACGGCGGTCTCTGAATTACCGGAGCCTAACCTCGGGTCCCTACCGTCTGAAGGAGGCAAAAGGAAATGGGCAGCTTGAACTCTGATTTGATTTTTTGGTGGTGGTGTTTTTTTCAGTAATGGCAGGTTGCGCAAAAACTTCCCACGTCTCATATTCCTTGAGGATAATCAAATCTTTCGAGTAATTGCCAGAGGCAACTGATCATAAGTCTGTTTGTGAATCCAGGCTCTGACTTCCACTCATTTGTTTTGCTTGTGCTTTATTTTCCTTAACCCCATGGATCCAATGATCTGTGTGGTGTGTGTGTGTGTGTGTGTGTGTGTGTGTGTGTGTGTGTGTGTGTGTGTGTGTGTGTGTGTGTGTGTGTGTGTGTGTGTTTTGAGAATATTTGTGCTATTTACAGACTATTACATACAGTACAGTACATCTTACGGGAAGACTCTCTGCTGGAAAGGCTTAATGAAGGCTGTATCTAATCCATACAGCTTAAAAATTTCTTCCAGGCTGAAGAAAAGTATATGGAAATGGCAAAAATAAAACAAATAATATGATATCATATTTTAGAGTTTAGTATTATCATCGGTTTCCAAGTTTTTTTTTTCTTTCATCTTGTTCACATTAAGCGTACTGTAGACATTTTTTTAAATTCCATTTCATGAGCAAAAGCCATCAGCACTTTTTTCTTCTCCTGGGGCTTAAATTATGCGGTATTGTGCAGCTCAGTTCAAATGTCATGCTGTGTGGTAGTTCTTTTTCATTTGTGCTTGCTCTTTCTTTGTTTCTGAATCCTAGTTTACCACACCCGTAAGATGATGATGATGATGATGATGATGATGATGATGATGACCTTGAATTGCTATGAGACTGCCTTCTATGGACCAGTCATAAATATACAGTGTATGATTTTAGCCTTTTCAATACAATGACGTCTTTTTTTATTTGATTCTTGCTGCCTCCTGAAAGTTTTATTTAACTTTCCAGAAACTTTTGTCTTACAATCTGTCCATCTATCAGTCTATATCTGTCTGTCTATATCCATCCAGCTATTTATCTCTATTTATTTATCCATGTATCTGTCTGTCTGTACATCTTTCTGTTTATCTAAAACTCTTTCATTCTATAGTTGGCAGCCATCTTAAACCCGGAAGGGGTAGCCACAAACGAAGTGCCTCTATGTCATTCGGGCCTCCCGCCATCAGGCTGTCCTCTTTCCAGTTCACACCCTCTCATTCATAGGATGTACCACTCCTCCACACCCCATCCTCCCATCTCATCCTCGGTCTCCTTCCCCCCGCCCTTCACCTCACTCAGATACACTCTTCTATTCAACCTCTAATTCTTCTCTGGCAGTGAAACAATCTCCATTAAACTTCTTCGCAGTGAATTGTCTCGCCAGAGCTGAACAAAATAGTCAGGTAATAGCAAGAATAGAAGCAAAATTAAAACACTGTGGCTGAAGAGATTAAACTAGCTGCGATTTAGGAAGTCTGCTCGAAGTGGAAACGGAGGATAGGATAGAGTAATGGGATAGAATGAGATATGAGAGATTGGTGTGCGAGTTGGAGAGAGAGCAGTCTGATGGCGGAAGAGAGGGTGACCTGAAGGCGATTCGTTTCTGGCCACCTCTTCCGGGATTAAGGCGACTACCTGTAGACAGATATGTGGATGGATGGATAGATAGATGGATGGATGGATGGATGAATGGATGGATGGAAACCTGTCAACTTTCAATAGTATGGCGCCATTTTCAGTGTATTCTTTCTATCTCCAGGCGATTTGAACCGGCTTAGAAGAAGCTGTTGGAACTAAAGGGGTTAGAATTATACTCTGTCCACTTAATTTTGGCCTAAAATTGCCACCTTTCCATCTGGAATGCTGAACTGTAACAAAATATTAATTCTAGACTATGACACTAGTCACGAAGAACTACTGTGGAAAGGATGTGCAGCCGTAGCATTGTCTTATTCTGCCGCTAAACTATGTAAAATATGCTGTTAAAAAAAAATATATATATATATCCGCCAAGTAAGGTGGACGAACCAAAGTCATTGTGAACCGCTTCTTTTCCCTGGCGTGTGTGTTCTAGCCTGACATAGATGCCCGACCCCTTTCAGCTCAGTTAATGGCTACGAGTAGTCGGATTCAGAGGGATGATTTTATTAGTAACCAGGGTGACTCATGACTGCGTCGTAACTAAGTCTTATTTAATTGCATGCACACACCTCTTAGTATTCAAACTGAGGAAGTGGCCCAGTTCCATCAGATGAAAACAATCAAACTCTAGAGATATCTTAAAACTATAATCGTGTGGCGGTTGCAAGAGTAAATGGGGCTGCGTGTCATGTCAGTCATGCAGTAAATAGGCTACTGTTTCGCCTCCATAGACGGACGGAGGTATTAGATTCTGGGTAATGACAGACGATTTTGCTCAGCAGAGAAAAGTTATATTAGTTAATGATGATGATGATGATGCCCCAGTTTCATCTGATACGTAAACCCGGTGGACTGTAGACATAAAATTGCTCTTCTGCAGTCTTCTTATCTCTCATTCGAGCTAAAACCACACGATTTTATCAGTATCAGAGAAATCCAAGCAGCCAAATACGTTGTTGTTGTAGTAGTCTTCCAAGCAGTCACGGGGCTGCTATAGACGCCTCCAGGTCTCTCATTCGAGCTTAAGCCAGACGATTTAGTTCATATAAGCGAAATCCCGGCCTTCAAAGGGGTTAATCCTCGGTAAACACACAGGACACACGCACACCTAAATATACAGGACTGCACACACTGCCTAGATGGCCAGTCAGCACGCTTACCAACACACCCTCGTTACATTAGGTCTCTGGACACAGTTTGCTTGCTTTGTGTTATGGTGGGACTGTTGTTGGTAGTGGTGGTGGTGTTATTATTGTTACTATTATTATTATTACCATTTCACCTCATTTTTAACGTTAGAATTAGGGTTTGAGAGTATTATTGCTCTTGTTGTTTTTATTATTGTTTATTATTATTATTATTATTATTATTATTATTATTATTATCATTATTATTATTATTAACATAATCATCATCATCTAACACTACTGTATTTACTTTTCTCTCTTTCTTGCATGCAGTACACGATTACCTAGCTTCTGTTGTGTTGCAATAAGGGTTTTTAAGGTATTGTTCGAGCCAGCGAGAGAAAACACTGTACCACATGAAATTAGTTGGTAAAGCACAACACCAGAACTCAGCTATCTCCAAATCTAGCAAGGCGACAGCGGACCTTGCCCATCGTTGGAAAGCATATGGAAAAGTGATGGGTGTTACTGAATTTGTTTTCAGTTTTATCGCCGTTCTGGTAAAAATAAACATGCAAACTAGCAAAAATAGCTAAATTGGGAAACAAATTAGTGTTTTCTCGGAAATTATTAAAACTAATGCGGACCCATGGATATCTTTGTGAATCTTACGGAAAAGTAAAAGGTGTAATTTAAGTGGCTTTTCTCAGAATCTCTAACGAACGTAAATATCAGGCAAACGGAATGGTACACCTCTTCCATTAGCTAAAATAACATTTGCAAGCATATTCGCTACAACACGATCCACACTTCTCAAACATGGACGCTAGTAATTCTCTCTCTCTCTCTCTCTCTCTCTCTCTCTCTTAGGGCAGGGTGGCTCAGTGGTAGAGATTCTGACTCATAACCGAAGGCTCGAGAGTTCGCGCCCCGTCCCAGTAGCTGTCCTGCTGGAAGAGGTAGCACTCTCTCTTCACCCGAGAGGGGCTATATGATCACTCAAGGTCTAGCTAGGGGAATTCATTTCGTCATTCTCTCTCTCTCTCTCTCTCTCTCTCAAGAAAAAAATGCAGGGAGAACTCAAAACTCTAGCGTCAACTGCAAAATGAAAACACTGTCATTAGAGTTTCGTGTTTCCCTGGTCGACAGGATGGCCGGGGAGATTGCAAGTCGTGTGTCCTCCCTTCCTGTAACATGAACGAAATCGTCTGTTGGATATCGAAATGGGTTCGAAAATCGTCTGAGGCTAAGTGAAATGAATAGGAGGTCGTGAGGTCATGCGAAATCTTGTGGGGTAGAGCCAAATCGTCTGGTGATTAGTATGAAAAAAACCGTCTGATGGCATTCTGAATAAAATGAGAATCGTCTGGTGTTGGCGTAAAATTCAGTGCTGTTCGGTGCCATTCAGAGTGAAGCAGAAATCAGTTGTGGCAGTTAGAACACAAATTCGTCTAATGGGAGTCAGATTTTGGAGGGATGTCTGGTGGTTATTAGGAAAACTCGTCATTGCAAGGAAGGTATTAAATTTATTCGACTTTAAACTTGATCATTCACGACGATAGTATGCAAATCCCTTTGGTACATTTTATGATTTTGTATTTCATGTATTTATGTTAGCTCGAAACGACCTTCATGAGTCTTGGAAGTAGTTGTTCATTAATTTGTTCAGCACGGTGGCGTTTCTTATTTTTTTTTTCTTCTTGCTAAGCCCAATTTCCATTTGTATGGAAAGTTACTATACTCTGTCCACTTTAAACTTGTCTAAAATTATCGTCTCTCATTCTTGCATTCTGAGGGGCAACGAGATCAGCATATAAATATGGTGCTAATCACGAAAAAGTGCAATGCAAGCCCTGAAGATCGGTAGTATTATCTTTTTCTGCCGCTGAGAACCAGGTATTTTGCTGCCAATACTTGAAATTCTCCGTCAAACTGAGATGGACACACACTACCGAGTTAGTCAGGCTGTGTTTATTTTTGGAAGTCTGTTAACGGGATGCTCGTGAAAAGTTAATCATTAGTTCTAACTGGATGTAAAATATTTTGACGTCCGCATCTCTTTATATAGCATCATACTGTACGAGAGTAGATGGCTGCACTCTTCTTCGCATCCTCCTCCTCCTCCTCCTCATTATCATCATCATTATCATCATCCTTCTTTGTCTGTTTTCTTCACCCTTGAGCGTCAGTCCGTTCATCCTCCTGACTCTTTCCATCCCATCTCAACAGACTGTAAGTCAGTGATGAATCTCAGAATGATCAGGAATACTTCAGAGGCGACCCGTGAAATAGTCTGTGCATGTTTCTTGCGTGCCCTGGTCAGATAGGAAGGAAAAAGGAGGTATACCCACATACAGGTTTGGGGGCTGTTTGAGAAGGTACAACAGTTTAGGTCCAGCTTGGACCCTCTTCAGTGGGTTCAGCTTGGACCCTCTTCAGTGGGTCCAGCTTGGACCCTCTTCAGGTATTTTGACGCTTCAGTATGATAACACTTTTGTGCATGTGTGTGTGTGTGTGTGTGTGTGTGTGTGTGTGTGTGTGTGTGTGTGTGTGTGTGTGTGTGTGTGTGTGTGTGTGTGTGTGGTTGTTATTGTTACTGCCCAACAGTTTTCTTCAGCTTTTCAGAGTCGTAATCGCAAAGAAAAGGCCAACATCTAACCTCTTCCAGTCCGAGAATCCTGATGAAAATTACCTTGAGGTAGCACGAATTACATGATAGGGAGGTCGTAAGATTATAAAAAGTTAAAGAAGTTTTTATTTGGCTTCCCATTCCTGCGATGATATATGTTTATATATATTATATAGATGGATAAATAGATATAGATATAGATATATAAATGTATAAATCAGTCTATCTACCGCCAGAAGGCATAATCCCGTAAGGGGTGGCCATTTGACTTTGAGTTATTTGTTTTACGGGGAGGGGCATTAACCCTCCGCCAACCCACTTGCTGACACGTAGGGAGCACGTATGGTTTGGTTATATGGTTACCACCCAGCGTTGTAAATGGTTTCTTGGCTTACAGGAAACCATTTGGCTTGTCACTCAATGTAGAGCCACTTGTAACGGAAAGAAAAGCAATAAGAAGTGACAGTAAAGATGGGAGAAATAGGAAGAGAGGAGGGCAGGCACAGAAAAAGAATGATAAAGGCTAAGGAAGAAGTAGGGAGCACTACATCAAATTAGTGGATGATGGTCACCACCACCTACCACCATATATATATATATATATATATATATATATATATATATATATATATATATATATATATATATATATATATATATATATATGTATATATATATATTGTGTGTGTGGGTGGGTGGGCGTGGGTATGGGTGGCTCAGTGGGTTAGAGCGCTCCACTCTGGCCGAAGGGTCGGAGGTTCGAGTCCGCCAAAGTGTCATTAGTAGACATCAGGAAGGCCATCTGGTCCTAAAGTGCTACACGCTACAAACCTAAGTTCTCTACCCAGAGGTAACGCATTATCCGTTATCGGAAAAGGGGCACACGGCGTAGAACTCGGAAAAAAAAAAAAAAAAAAAAAGTCTCGTACTGATGGCCTGAACAAACTGTGTAGGTTCGTCCACAGAGCAAAGGTGATATACGAGTAATGTCCTTCGGGACGAGAATTTTATCCTTGCCATCTCCAGACAGTTATATTCAGCCTAGGAGAGACTTTTGAAACTTGAGGGGTTAGATACAGGCTTCATTGACCCATTCGCTACTAGACACCCTTTATAAGTTCAGTAAAATCATCTGGTAGCGGTAAGAATAACTACAGACATCATCGTTGTGAAGGGGTTCATTGTGTTATAATCTGACTAATTAATTGAGTTTTTATTTTTTTGACACGTAGGATTTCTCTTTCAACAAAATGGTGCGTTGTTGTCTGAATAATCTGTGAAGATCCGTCCATAGCAGCGTAGAGAGTAAAGATTAATCGGGTTATTAGGTGAGGGCGTGGCTCTTTCAGTAAGAGGTCTTGTTTCTCTGATCAGTTTTTGCCACAGCTAGATTAGAGCATTAATACTGGGAAAGACCTCTAGCAGCAGAGGGATTAAGTGATATTAGGTGTAATTCCTCCAAAAAGTGGATTTTGACAAATATATTTGTGATGGAAAAACAACGAAAACAAAAGACGCATCGCATTATGGGGGCTAATCGAATATTATCCGTATCACTAGCTGAGTTTTACTATGATGAAGAAAATCATCTAGCGTAAGCCAGAGTAAACAGAAACGTGCGTCCACAGAGGTCAGTAGAGAATAACGGAGTTTTTATTCAAGGTTTTGAACTATACTTTTTTTCCAGTCTAGCATTTTTTTAAGTGAACCAAATGATCTGATGTTAGCCCGATATTAATACCTAAGCGTCAAAAGAGGCATCATTAACCGCATCAGTATGGTGCAGTCTTATATTGGTTTTCTCTTGTTCCCGCCAGATTAAGTTACTCAGCATAAACGAGATCTCATTAGTGAAGGGGTATACGCAAGCTATGTGTAGATCTGTCATTTTGAAGTCTCTCGCAATCTGAGCAAACAAGGAAAAATAAAGCATTCATAGAATCCGCCATTGAAGTTAATACAAAAAAAAAAAAAAAAAAAGATATCCATTACTATACCGAAACACAGATGAAAAAAAGTCTTGATTACGGCCGAAAATCTCTTCGTTAATCTGTCCTCGCTCATTTCAGCCCACAAATTAAAAGCATTATTTTTCCAACTGCGTTACGTGGGTGATTACTCAAAAGCTAACAGGTATTGCCTTCATATCGGTGAGTCTCTGGCATGATGAGCTGCCCACGGACCGGTTTATTACGAGGGAGAGAGAGAGAGAGAGAGAGAGAGAGAGAGGGATAGGAGCTAATATGTATACGTTAATGTGTGCTTTTATCTCGTGGAAATGTGTGTGTGTGTGTGTGTGTGTGTGTGTGTGTGTGTGTGTGTGTGTGTGTGTGTGTGTGTGTGTGTGTGTGTGTGTGTGTGTGTGCTCCACTCAGAATCAAACCTTTGGACCGAAATTACTCCAGACTTTCAGACAAGAGGGGGGGTCGAACTAAACTGGAACTGAATATCCATCTTCAAAGTTTTAATTTAATGCCGAGAAGAAATAAGACTTAGGGCAAAAGCGGGGAACGGAAGTCTTAATTGGCAGTTCAGTGAGTTTTTGTGCAATAGTAGGTATTAATATATAGTTTTTACCCTGACTGGTGCTTTTCATAGCACAATGAAACAGACAGACAGGCAGACAGACAGACAACATTAATAGGAGCAGTTTATCCCTTTATATATATATATATATATATATATATATATATATATATATATATATATATATATATATATATATATATATATATATATATATATATATATATATATATATATATATATATATATATATATATATATATATATATATATATATATATATATATATATATATATATATATATATATATATATATATATCAGCGTTAAAACAGTAGTACCTTTTTATCATTAATGTGGAAGCGTATAATTCGTCAAGCTTTTCCAGTGGTATGACATTACGATTTTCAGGAAGCAAGTTTAATTCATTACTGCATTTCCAGCCAACTAACGTTGTCGGTCCCAGAGTAACTGTTAGACGGTTCAGCTTAAAACCTTTTGACGTAGGCACCAGGAATGGGAGGGAAAGGAAGTTGGGGTGGCGAGGGGAGCAATGGAAGGTACAGTAGGTGATGTGAGGGGTGGGGAGGTGGTTTGGTGGTGGTGGTGGTTGATGGGTGTATTTGGTGATGGAGAGGTTGCAGACCCTAGACAGCTGCATACCTCATTACCGGCAGACACAGTTAAAGGGTATATGTAGGGCTTTGGAAATTTATTGTGCAGTAGAAGGTAGTTGCGTAATTCATACTGACACATTTCACACTGACACATCACTCACTACTGCCCCTTACACTGCCATAAAGTCTTATCATGCACACTTTGTCACTGTTATTGCTCATTCACACTCCCACTCCCACACCCTATTCTACCGGACAACACACTGTCATACTCCTACTGCCACACCTCTTACTGCCATACTTTATTGTAAAACACACACACACACACACACACACACACACTACCATACCTCACATTATCACACACCGCAAGTAGAGACCTCCGTGTCCCTCTTCACAAAGGCATGCCTCTCATATCCTACTGCACAGAGATTTTTCTAACCCCCTATACATATAGTTAAATAGTGGCTGTGTAGCTGTTGGTAGTCACATTGCAGAGCTGTGATATAACTGCTCCCATGTCCCTGTCTTCCTAGTTTGCTGCATCATATGGTAGTGTGGCAGATTATGGTTCCCAAGAAAAAGAAGGACCCAGCAGTGGACAGAAAATTTTATGTTATGGCTTCCTAGAGAAAGATGTGACCTGGGTAGAAAATTAAAGGTTGTCACTAGAATGTAAATTTCACGATTCCTAAGAGAAGACTGAACTGAGCAGGAGATTAAAAATTCATACAAAAAGACTTAATTGGGCAATAGATGGAAAATCCAGTTGTTCTAATAAAAGCGGATTCAAGATATGTCAATATACGATTCTAATCAAGTAGCTTATATGCGTATGAAAAGGACAAGCCGATGTCACAAGCATAGTTAACGGTTTAACATAAGCAATATATGCAAAATGAAACAAACAGCTAAACATCTGTTACCTCTTTCGGGCCGTAGGGGACCGGAAAAAAGCTACCGTATTCCCCAACATGAAAAGGGAAGAGTTTACCCCTCTGGAAAGTTAATTGATAAAATACTCGTATAATAAATCCATTCACCTGTAGAGAATCCGAATCATTCTACATAAAACATGGCCGTCACACTGACCCGAATATTCTACTACTAAACCACAAATCACTTGGTGTCTAGCAAATTAGTTATCATCATCATCATCATCCTAAACTCTCCTCCCTACTAATGCATCGGGTGAGAGGGTGCCAGAAATAGGGGCAGGGAAATATAGAAATTGGAGAATCATCGGACAGAGCATTCAGTGAAATGGGCCGCACATCCATTCACTCATCTGTCTAGGCATGGAAATTCTGTGTTCCACCTCACAGGCGAAACGATCCTCACTAAACTGCGCACCCTAATTCCTGTAGGATAGAGGCATTAAAGAACTGGCCCAACCATTGTCATACACATTTCCATACATCAGCCATCCATTTTCATCCACTGTCGGTAAAATAGCCTAAGTTTTTTCTTTTTCTCCGGCTTTAATTGTCTTGTCATAGCTACGTTCACCTGTTAAGTAGAATTCTGTTCATGTAATTATAAAAGGTAACCGTTTGTTATTAGGTGCAGCAACTATGGCAACACAGCACCAAGATCAGCTTTTGCCGCTTTTAATTTAAAAGAAGATCAGGCTTTTGATGACTAAAACTCTTCAGTCCATTGATGATTTTTTTCTGTTTTGTAGAGCCTCATAAATGTCGTCGAAGAATAAAGTTTGTCGAAAAAGAATTGACAGACTCACCGAAAATATAGATATATGAAAAGTACACCCAAACACACATAAACAGTAGCAGAATGGCGGAAAAGATATGTCAAACACCGAAATATGTCGAAAGAGACTTACCAGGCACACCAGTTCATAAGGGACAATATAGGTAATTCTCACACGCAGCAAATTTGATAATAAATGTCGTGAAGAATTTTTACTGTGCACCGAAATATAAGGAAGAATGTCGATGAAATTTCTAAGAATTACGAGGTATATTAAAATAAGAGGAAAGAATGTAGAAAACTTAATTATTAGGAGACTGACACAGCCTCGGAGTCCATAGGGGGAGGGGGACCATAAAACCCCCACCATCCGCTCCTCTCCCGGTGACGGCAAAGCAAGATGTGTGGAACCACTGTCTGACCCACTTCATCATTTCTGCAACATACGTGTTCTTTCCTCTGAAATTCTCTCTGTTGAACACCACCTCTCCTCCTCTAAACCTCACCTCTTCCTCACAGAGACTCAACTGATAGGATTTTAACTCAAGGGTTTGATAGCAAACCATTCTCTGTATGCTCCTACTTTCTCATTACTCATTTCAAAGCCAAAGGTGGCCATTGTGTAACTATATATATATATATATATATATATATATATATATATATATATATATAATATGTGTGTGTGTGTGTGTGTGTGTGTGTGTGTGTGTGTGTGTGTGTGTGTGTGTGTTTGTGTGTGTGTAGAGAGAGAGAGAGAGAGAGAGGGAGAGAGAGAGAGAGAGAGAGAGAGAGAGAGAGAGAGAGAGAGAGAGAGAGAGAGAGAAAACATAAAAATTGTTAGGAGAAGAAGCTGAGAACAGTTCATCTATAAACTAACTCGTCAGAATAGTTCTTGTATATATTACAACCATCACAAAATCACGAACACTAAAAAGATATGTATTCTTCCTCCAAAGACATATTTCCTCGTATAATGAAGCTTGATGCCCTCACGCCGCCTCTTCCTATTAAACTTTGAGCCATTAACTTTCCCCAGAGCCGGTTCTTTCGTCGGCTACGAATACGAAATGGCTCTTAATTAATCCAGGTAAGAAAGCTGATTAAAAGCCACAACTCAATCAGGAAGTTGGTGTGGCAGGGTGACGCCACCCCCGCTAACCCTCCTCCCCCCTATCCTCTCTCCCTTCCATCCCCTCTCTCCCTCCTTCCTCTCCTTCTATCCCCTTTCCTTCTTTCCTCCGCTCCCCATCATTTCTTCTGTCTGTTTTCTCCCCAACATTTATCCCTTTCCTCACTTTATCCTCTCCCACTCTACCCCCTTCCTAGACCATCTAGACTTTCGCTTCCTCTGTCTCCTCTCCATCCTCAGCACCCCCCTTCCCCTGCTCCCTGTCCGCTGTCTGTTCCCTCCTCCCTCTTGCCCCCTCTTGATCTTCTGTCCCCTCCCCTTCATGGTCCACTGTCCATCCTGTATCCCCTCCCTCGTCACTGGTCTCCCACCATGACCTTTCAACAACCCACCCCTTTCCCCCCCTCCCTCGATCCTTCCCTAACTCTTACAGTACTCCTCTCTTTCCCTCCCCCCTCCCTTCCTTCATGAACCAGTCCAATACCTATTCTTTTCCAATCGGACATCCTTACCTTAACCCCTCCAACAGCCCATCCTGACCCTCCAACACCCCTTCCTCCTCCTCCTCGTCCTTTCCCCCAAGTCTTACAATATCCACGCTCCTCACCCTCCTCCCAAGTTCCTTCATCAACCATTCCAGTACCTTTTCTCCCACCTATCAAGTACCACCACTCTAACCCCTTCCATCAGCCCTTCCCTTCCACCTGTTCTCCTTCCATGGCATGACCTTCTAGCAATCCCCCTACTCCGTCCCTTTCCAGGCCTTTACACCCACCTCCCCCCCACCCCGTTTCTACCCTTCATGATCTCCGACACCCTTTCAAAATCATTCCCCCTACCTAAACCACTTTCCTTGATCTCCTGCTTCATCCCTCCCTCCCCTCCATCTCCTCCTCGTCACTCCTCACCTCTTTACTTCTTCACCTCATCCTCTGTACTTCTCAGTTTCCATCGCTTGAGTCTTTCGGCTCTTTCCCAGTTTCTTCCCTCCTCCTATTCATTTCTCTCCGTTCCCTTTGCACCTCAGTTTCCTCCATTATATTCCTCTTTCTACCTGCTCTCTTTCCCATTCCTACTCTCTCTCCCCTTACCTCAGTTCTCTTCCCCCGTATCCTCCCGCCCCACAAAATCTCTCTCCTTCTTGTCCTCCTCCCACTCTTCTTTTCTCAACCTTTTGTTTCAAGTCATTCAAACTGGTAGCTTATAGATATAGTATTATAATGTAACTTTTCTTTTTCAGTCTTTCCTATGAAATTTTCCATTGTGGTTCTTCTCACTTTTTCCTGGAGGGTTTGGAGGCGGGGGAAGCTTTCTTGCTTTACTATCCTTGTCCTTCAGCATGTAGAGTTAGATCTCATAGTCATCGTCTACTCTGTAACAAACAGCTTCGAAAGGACCATAAGATCTGTTGCTGTTTGCTTTCCTGTGTATTCCTTTGTATTCTTTGTATCCCCTCTCGCTCCTGCCTCATCTCCCATCTCCTTCTGGCCTCCCCTCCCCCGCCTCCTCTCTCTCTCTCTCTCTCTCACACACACACACACACACACACACACACACACACACACACACACACACACACACACACACACACACACACACACACACACACACACACACACACACACACACACACACACACACACACACACACACACACACGAAATCCCATCCCCACTCCCCTCCTCTCCCCTCTCCTTTTCTCCACCTCTTCTCTTCCCACTAACTCTTCCCCCCCTCATAATTCCCTCCTCCTTTCCCTCCTCCTCCTCCTCCCTCTCCACTTCCCCTTCTCCCACCCCCTCCCCCTCACCAAATCCCCTCCTCCTACTCCTACCCCTCACAAAATCCCCTCCCCCTCTTCCCCCAACCCCTCCAGGGACCGCCAGACTCCTTGATAATGAGCAAAGTTGGACAAGTCACCGTATGCTAATGATCAAACCTGCTCACTTTTGCCTCGATGGATCCAGACCATGTCGAGTTGCTCATGTGTCGCCGTACATCATGGCCGCGTTTTTGTGTACACGGTGTAACTTTTCTGCCCCTGACGTGATTTGCTCCATTGGCTCCGTCTGGCAAAACAAATAACCCGGTCCTGCCAAACTCAAGTTCCTGCGAGAGGGGGATAAAGTTGGTTCCGGAGAGTCGGCGCGCCAAGAGGCAATATATAATGCTTGAGTGAACAGTATAAAACAAGCCAAGTTCGGTTCGGAGCCAACAAACAGTAAATTCTGGCCATTCATAATTTTGCAAAGCTCAGATACTGTATATAAGGAGCATTATCAGCAACAGTATAGATGTTACCAGAGTTTGTCATCATCATTATCATCATTGTCCACCTCTTCGTTCTTTTTACACTGATCTATTGGTTGATGGTCTATTCCCTACTCATTGCAGTAATTTTCTACGTTTATCTTTCCATTGTGTTATCTGTCTCTTCCTCCTCTCATTCCGTCTCTCTGGTACCAGTCTGTTACTTTAATTGCTCATTTTGTTCTCCAACTGATGTTTCCCGCCCGTGCATATTTCCTTTCCTTTTTTTTCTTTTCCCTTGTGTGTGTGTGTGTGTTTGTGTGTGTGTGTGTGTGTGTGTGTGTGTGTGTGTGTGTGTGTGTGTATGGTTGTTTGTGTGATTATATCTTCTATTATGGAAGATTTATAACCACATTATAAAAGTTATTTGTTGGGGAGATACGTAAGTTTCGGCCTGAGGTGCACCCTTTTCAGGTACGAGTCAAGACGGAACACAATCATTTATGTATAATGGGGTGAGCGGGAAACAGAGGAATGGGATGGCACTCGGTTGCCTCCTCATCCCGCTTTGTATATATGCTATTCTTCCGTCCCTTTTCATGTCTGAAGAGGGTCTGAGTCGGGACGAGACTGTTGTATCTCTCCAATAAGCAGCTTAACAAAATGTGGGTATAGCGTTTCCGTTTAAACAGTCCACGGCACATTGGTATCAATATACATTTTCTTCTGTGGTCTGTACCTTTATCCAAGTAGCTCTCTGTTTGTCCATCCATGTAATTCCTTATATTTTTATCCCTTCCATTTCTCCCTGAGTACTTATAAGTTTCAGTGTGACTCTCCTGGAAGAGATGTTCTATTGACATGTGGATGGTGCTTACGGAAGGGTAGTTTCTTGTTACCAGTAATTATTCGTTTTTTTTTTTTTTTATGAGAAAGTATTTTCTTAGCGACACAGTATCGGCCCTCACTAGAGATTTAGAGTTCATTATATGTAAATGATAATTATTGAATTATACTGAGTACGAATTTTTTTTACCTCCATCTTGAAGCCAGAGAAAATAGTGTATCGAAATGCATCGGTGGTTGGCAATCGAGATTAAGTAAAAAAAAAAAAAAAACTGTACCAGTCAAATACTAATACTGATAGTAAGGAGAAGAAAAACTTCCCATGGCATTTGTGAACACTGTTTGCATGCATTTCACATTTTGAAAAAATTCCTACCATGGCTTGGATCTGGTCTTTGATCTAACAAGCGGACCATACCTCAAACAATTTAACCACCACTTGCCCCTTACACCATCGAAACAGTGTTCGTTTGTTGATCCTTTTTCTATCTACCTATCTATTGCCAGACGCCTCAATCCCGTTTGGGGTGGCCACAAAACAAATCGCCTCCATGTCGCCCTGTTCCCCGCCATTTCACTGCCCTGCTCCCAACTCACACCCCCCTCTCTCATATACCTCTCCACCCCATCCCTCCATCTCATCCTCGACCTCCCCCTCCCTCTTACCCCCTCCACCTCACTCACATACACTCTCTTCGTCAGTCTCTCACCCTCCATCCTCTCCACGTGGCCAAACCACCTCAGTGTGTTCCTCATAACGCTTCCTATCACATCCACATCCGCACCACAACGCTCCTTTATATCCTCATTCGTCAGCGTGTCTCTCCATGTGACTCCACAGGCTCCTGTTAAATAACTCATTTCCACTGTTCTCACTCTTGACTTGTGTCAAGCTTCACTTCCATACGTTAGAGTTGGTATCACAGTACTGTCATGTAGTACTCGTAACTTTTCCACTTCCATTCTCACTTCCCTGTTTCTTATCACTGCTTTCAAAGAACCAGCAACCTTTCTTCCCTGCTGTACCCTATCAAGCACTTCACCCTCCAAACCTCCATCCTTACTCATCACACTACCCAAGTACTTAAACGTACTCACATTTTCCAATTCCTCACCATCCAGCCTCGCTGTACATTCACTGACTTCACCTTTCTCAAAGACCATCACTTTACTCTTCCCTACATTCACCTTTAGATTCCGTTTCTTACACTCTCCCAAACTCAACCACCAACCCTTGCAGCTCCCCTTCGTCTTCACTCAACAGCACAGTATCATCTGCAAACAACAGTACAGGGAGTTTCCAAACACTATCCTCTCTCACCAGGGCCACTCCAACATCCACTACCCTACCGTGTACCTCTTTTATTACCCCATCCATATACAGATTGAACAACCATGGAGACATGACACATCCTTGTTTCAACCCAACCTTCAAAGAGAAAAATTCACTTAGGTCACCATCCACACGCACTGCAGCCTTCGCACCATCGTACATACTCTTCACAGCATTCAACAACTTCCCATCTACTCCATGTATTCTTAATACTTTCCACAATCCTTGTCTATCCACCCTGTCATATGCTTTCTCCAAATCCATGAAAACCGCATACAACTTCTTTCCCTTCTCTAGAAACTTCTCCACTAAAGATCTAAGAATGAATATCTGATCAACACAACCTCTTCCCTTCCTAAAGCCTCCCTCTTCTTCTCCAACTAATTCCTCTGTTCTTTCTCTAACCCAATCACTAAGTATCCTACCATACACTTTTCCTATTATACTAAGAAGACAAATGCCCCTATGATTACCACACACTTCTTTTTCCCCTTTTCCTTTGTACAAGGGAAAAATTATACCTGACTTCCAATCCTCCGGGACTCTACCTTCCTCCCAGGCCAATCTGCACATCTTCCACATCCATTCTACTACTATCTCCCTCCCATGCTTCAGCGTTTCACCACACACTCCATCAATTCCTGGGGCTTTCCCCAATTTAACTTTCTTCATTGCTTCCACAACTTCTGTCCTACTGATTTCTTCCTGTCTTCTCACCTCCTTCCTTCTCCCAGCCACTTATACAGCCACTTATACTTCCATCCTGTATGTTCAACAATTCCTTAAAGTGTTCTCTCCATCTGCTCACTTTTTCTCCCTTCTCCACTAGTAATCTACCATTTTTATCTTTCACTCCCCTGCTAACCTCAGTTCCACCCTGTCTTACTCTCTTCACCTCCTTCCAGAACATTTTCTTACAGTCCCTCCACTTTACACTTAAATTTCTTCCAAATTCCTCATCCACTCTTTTCTTACTCTCTCTTACTAATCTTTTCACCTCTCTCTTTCTTTCTACATATATCTCTCTCTTCCTTCTCTCAACTTCTTCCACGCCCCTATTTCTCATCCATTCATTGTATGCTTTCTTCTTTTGTGCCACAGCCTGTCTCACCTCTTCAGTCCACCACGCTGTTCCTTCCACCCCCCTCCGTCTTCTCTTCCTTCCACACACCACATCACATGCTGCACATATTTCTTCTGTAAATATCCTGCACACACCTTCCACGTCCCCCGTCTGCTCCAATTCATATTTTCCCAATCGTTCCTCCACTTCTCTCTTATACTCTGCCTTTTTCTCATCCTCTTGTAACCTTTCCACTCTCTTTGCAACTACTCCTTCCTCTCGTCTTTCCCTTCATCTATTCCTCCATCTTACTTGGATCCTAATTCTGGCCACCACCAAGTAGTGGTCAGAAAGTCCACTCCCCCAGCCTCAATAAGCTCTTGCATCCATTACACATCTTCGCATCCTTTCATCCACACACACATAATCAATCATTGCCTTCCTTTCATTCAGTTCACCACCCACCCTTCTCATCACTCGCCATGTATACCTGTGGATCATTTTATGCCTGAAGAGGGTATTGGCTATAACCAACCCCCTCCCAGCACAAATGTCCACTAACGCACTGCCATTCTCATCAATCTCAGCAGGCACACCCCACTCACCAACTATTCCATCCACCTTCACATTCCCAACTTTACCATTCATATCACCGATCAAAAACACTCTCTCATTCCTTCTAAACTTTTCCATACACACTTCCACATTTGTCCAGAACTCTTCTCTCACTCTGCTAGCACGATCTTGCGTTGGCGCATACACACACACAATCGCCCACATTTGTATTCCAACTTTCAAGTTTACCCACACAATCCTTGACCCAACTGATCCATACTGTCTTATGCTCTTCTTCCATCTTTTACTCACAACTATACATACTCCTTCCTTTGCCCTCTCATTCTCACCTCTTCCTACACATATACGTCATCCATACTCCCATTCTCTCACACTTTCTCTTCTCCATTTTGTTTCAGTTATTCCACATACATCCTTTTTCATGAGCTGTATATTGTGTAGTTGTTCAGGGCCATTTGAGAAGCTTAGTACAGCTCGCGACATCCAAATAACAGCACCTTTCACTTATCCAGAAAATTTTTCTGTTGAAGATCAAATTTCTGTCAGTGATAACTAATCAGCTTTAGCTTGCTGAGACTACCATGCTGCGTTTACTTTAACTTGACCTAGATAGCCATCTCTCCATCATGAATGCTGAGTTATAACAGGAGATTAACACTAGATATGGTGCTTGTCACGAAGGAATGCTGTGGAAAGGCTGTAGAGCTGTAGCATTGTCGTTTTCTGTCACTGAATTACGAAAATAGGTTTCCAAAGGACGAAAACTTGTACCAAGATAGTGTAAAAACAGTACAATGTGCTTAGTTTTAGAATCTGCGGGCCTAACCGAACAAGAGGTTCCGACTTCAATTCTCGGACCGACCATGAAGTCTGAACAAGGTCTTCATTAACCCAGTCAGTTTTCAATCTGAACTGACATACGGAACTGGATTGTAAAACGATGTCTGTGCTTGATAGTCTGGAGGAATCTGTGACGCTTTCCCAGTGTCACTCGATTAAGTGTTTATAAATTATTCCCTCCCCATGACCTAAGGCCCGTATTTGATGGTTTAACCTCGGAAACTTGATCCTTCCCCAGAAATGCACTTTATCCCCCATTACATTCATCCCTTGTCCCCTTCCTTCTTCCTGACTTAGCAACACAACCCACAGTATTCATTTGTGCTTTCCTTTCCAGACACAAAACATGGAGAGGGAAAGACTCAGGGGCAGCCAGCGTTTCAATATGCAGTAACCAGAAGGCAGTAACGAAAAATAGATGCTTTGGATATGGATCAGTGAGTATTCCTGTCGTGGTGTAGCTTGCCATGTGATTGATCCAGGGTCGAACATCGGAGCTAACGACCTTCGACATTGCATTCAAAGTGCAGTATTATATTTTAGTTTCCTTCATTTAGCCTCGCCAGACATCCGTTTAACACTATTCTTGCGTAGGAATTCACTCAGCTGGATAACACCATTTGCAGTTAGCGAGAATACAGGACCCTCACAGTGATTACCTTAGAGCAGCGCAGGGATACTATTAGCTGAATAAAATAGTCAGTGGGTAACCAGAATAAAATGACAAATTGAATCATGGAATTTAAGAGGTTTATTCATCCAGTCGTTGAATGGTTGAGATTAATGAGTTTCTATGTTTTGTGGTAAACTGGAGTGCAATGTGTGAGTACAGTACGGTTTTTAAGCTATATGATCAGCAAAATAAGACAAAAAGATTTCGGAATATCGAGTGACTTCGACTTTATTAACTGTCTTTTGTGGTCTGTGCACCCAGACGTATCAGAACGCCAGGCCCACAACACAAATAAGTAAACCCAGTCATGATGTGGACAAGTCTAGTATTCTATTCAGCACTATTCGGTTTTATGCAGCTGAAGGTGAATCGCAGAAGCTTTAAAATGTTTATACTATCAACAACTCTGCATTGGTCAGAACAACTCTAGTATTCCATACCATCTATCGACAGAAGATTTTATTCAGCTGTGAATGTCACAGAAGCTTGGAAAGGAAAGGTCACCATTACCCTTATTCATGGTAAGAACCGCTCTAGTGTTCTATTTTTGGTAACGCCAGACGATTTTGTTCGGTTGAGAGTATTAAGCAGAATTTTCACACAGTATTACTGTATATCAATTGCGAATAGTGAAAACTTGACACGCTTATTGGCCAATATGGCTGTTGGCCCCAGAAGGGAAATGAAATGGAAGGGAAGGAGGTAAGAGAGGAAGGGAGAGTGGTAGGGGAAATGGATGTATGGCAAGAAGGTAAGGGTGAAGGGTATCAGAAGAAACGACAAAAGGAAAGGAAGTGAGATGAGAAAGGAGAGGGGAAATGGGAATGACTGGAGAGGAAGAGAAAGTGGTAAGGGAGGGCGACAGGTACGGGGAATGGATGCGATTGAAGAGATCGGCTTGGGGGAAGTGGAAGGAGAGGGAATGTGACTGGGGAAAGATGCGATTGATGGGATGGGGGGTGGCATGGGTAGGGTGTGGGGAATGTAATCGGATTCCTTAAAATTCCGCTCTCATAGGTGTGAATCATTCACAGCAGCCATAAGAGATTAATGCAGCAAGATCAGTGGGAACATGATACAAAACCGACTTTCACAAGCCTCACACAACCTACGCACATGTAATTGGTGCTTAGTTTGAACATGCATTGCAGTAAGAAATTCACCTAGAAACCTCTGAGACCTGATTTTTGAAACTCATTATACAAACGACTGTCTTCTCCCTGTCCCCCAGAAGGAAGGTCGTGGACTGTGGAACAGTTTCGATCTTTAGTCCCCAAGGTTCACGCTGTGATGAGCTTGGGTTGCTACTGACTACAGTATATGTATATATAGATAGATAGATAGATAGATATACAGTATATATATATATATATATATATATATATATAGAGAGAGAGAGAGAGAGAGAGAGAGAGAGAGAGAGAGAGAGAGAGAGAGAGAGAGAGAGAGAGTTGTGTGTGTTTTTCTTACTTATATGTTTATTTTCATAAGTCAGTTTTCAAATTGTCTTCAGCTGTGTCACTTATTCAAAGACAGTTACAGTGTTTGTCAGAATACACAGGCTTCTCACTCTCTTTCGTTTAATGACAGTGCCAATATTCGTTGAAATACACAGACTCAAAACTAAAAACTTTAGTATTTCTTACTGAACTAGAAAATGTATTGGTTAGTTTTAAGTAACATCTCGTATACAAAATACACTGTTATTGACACTTGATTTCTTTATTTACCAAGAGGATTTTTAAAAATCCGGTGCTTTTTGTTCTTACATCCAAAGAATATCAAGCAAAATGTCAACTTACGGTACAAAATATCCATTCTATTTGCATATTTTTAAAATATCACTTGGATATTAATACCCACTCCATATTCGACTCTCCTCTCCATTGACCGAACCACCTGCTGAACAAGTTCTACATATTTCTATCCTTTATGACCTAGAACAACTCTGGGATAGAATTTCATTTTAAAAGCCCTCCTCACACTTGTCCTTTTCCTTACGAGTGCTGTAACTACATTTTCTCCGCTGTGCTTTCCTGATCATAGTTCCATCTGAGTAACTTCTCGTACTGTGGTTACGAGCGAGCAAGCGTAGCTAAGCGATGTTTACCTTCAGCTTAGAAATGAGCTGCCCGACGCGACCCTGCTGCATACAGTATTCCCGTTCTGTATGGGTATTTGTCTCAGTACCACGGCCAGTCACCTAGTGGGACAGATTAGATTAGGTTAGGATATGATACTTAGAGGTAATTTTGCCTGGGAAACACATTAAGCATGTTTTAGAGAAAAACCTATGGTTAGTTTTGAAACGACGGGGCGAGTGTCGTTCCTGGCTGAGGGTTCCTGGTGGTGAGACGAGTACCCATACAGAACGGAAACTTTTGTTTTAGCTATATATTTACTCATGAGATAAAAGAAACTCCTTGGAATCCCAGCTTTCCAAGGGAATGTACTGAGGGCTTTAGTTGACATGCTTCACTATGAAGTCCATTTATAGCTCTGTGAAAGTGACACATGTGAGGTATGAGCGCGCGTGCGTGCCTGTGTTTGGGGGGGGGGAGAGAGAAAGAAAGTAAATATTTTAGCTTAATTATTCTTCTGTTATTGTTCAACTACCTCACCAGAAATGTTGAAAGTTTACACCAAGACGAAATTATGATGACAGGCGTATGGACAAACTCTTGTTCGCTCAACACGCGCTCACAAAACGCACTTTACTGGTGGTAAGGTACAAGAACCTATTATAGAACGACGTGTGCCAATAAAACATTGAGAATTTACTGGTAAACGAGGATTCTAACTGATATTCCATAAATCGATCATACTTCATGGTGGAGAACCTTCTTTGTATTCATTTCGTATTTCGACGGTTAATTTCTTGAGCATGAAAATATACTTTTTTTTTTTTATAACATATAGACTACTGCCAGAAAACCATGGTTTAGTCATACTCGCTCTAATACTGTTACAACAACGAGGTGTCTTTCTAATGGAACTGACACCAGCATACCTTTGAATCACGCGCACTCTGTTTCCCTCCAACCCGTTTGCTATCTCCTAACGATTCTATTTAACTTAAAGTGGATTTTCTGGTTGGAGACGTTATATAAACCTTCCTTAACCTCTCCAGTATTTGAGACCTTTCCTTAAGCTAAATACGTGCGTTACAGTAGCGAAAATAAACTACAAATGTCGTCACCAGCCTCGGCAGGTTATGCTTCCACCTTGAATCGTGCTAAATCTGTTCTTCTTCTTGCCGAACACCACTTCGTCTGTAAAATATGCAGCTATATTTCACATTCCGCCTCTTCCCGCCATTTCTGGCCAAGAATTTTCCGAACAGATTTACTCCTTCCACTGTCCCTTTTCTTCTCTACCTGGATCTCTACTGTTCTGAGCGCTCTACCTGCACCATTCACTATTAAAGGCGCACGCACAGCATCCGTCTGTTCAGATATTCTCATCCCTGGTGTCTCCAACTTTTCTAATGGCAAATTTAACTCTTCCCATCCGATGACATCTGTTGTGACTGATTTCTTGTTACTGTTAGCACAATTGTATTCAGTTTAGGAAAGCTCACTAATTAGTGGGTTAATGAAACCTGCAGTTCACTTCTTTGTTTCAGATAGTCATTCTAAAATAAATAAAATTTTCTGGAGATAGCAAGAATGAAATGAAAACTTCATAATCTGACTGAAGTAATGAGCTTTAAAAATTTACTGAAAGGGTTAAGCATGATTCTTCAGATATCCAGAAGTCAATAAATTTTAATATTGGCTTTCATTTCCCATTTTTCTTTGACGAGTTTTCTCCTTGTCTTTCTGCATTTTTCTTTTTTGTCCTGAACAGAAAAAAAATTACCACATGAATTTAAAAACAGACAGTACAGTCACCATAGAAGAAAAAGTTGAAGTAAAAAATAGCTGACAGCGCTAGCAGCTGAAGAGGAGGGAGGAGATGGAGAAATGACGGAGGGAGAATGGCAAAGAGTGAGCAAGAAAGGAGAGATGAGGGAAAAGCAGGAGAGAAAGAAGAAAAAATCAGAATCTCCCTAAAAATGCATCAAAATCCTTTCAGCGAGCATTTTGTGTTTTGTTTTCACCGTTTTGTTTGTCAGGCATCGACCAACTGAAGTCTCTTTGTTGTTAACGGTTTGTTTGCCACGCCAGACCCCGGACCAACGGATGGGGGGATGGAGGTCGGGGGAATGGTGGGTGAAGGCAAGGGGGATAGGGAGGGGTCAGGGGATGGGGAGGCAGGGAGGGGGACGTCATCTTTAAAGGTCTGGCTAAAGGTTTATCTGTGATCATCTGTGTAATATCAGGTGTACATGTAGAGGTGAATGGCATGAAGGAGGACAACTGGGCCTTGGTTGCAGGCTGTGAAGCCTATGCCCAGAGTCGGAATCATAAAAAAAAAAAAAGAAGAAGAAGAAGAAGAAAAAGAAAAAATGAACGGGATGGCCTCGAAGCTGATGACGGTGCCTATAAAAATTTCTGGTTCACAAATAGAATAGAGGGGACAGTACTCAGCGTCACGTCCGTAGATTCCGTCGTTACTTTATATATCCCTCTGTAGTATGGATGTACTGTACTGTCTTGTGTATGGATGATTTTATATATATATATATATACTATCATTTTCAAAAACTTAATATCTTGGTAGTAAATGGGGGCTAAATACAGTATAATTATTCCTTTTATTAAACTTTCACTGCTAGTTATCTATTATATGTAGTTACGTGTTTTATTGGGCAAGTAGCATAAATGTCAAGACATCTGAAAATATTGTCAGTATTCACGCCCATAATTTTTTAGCATCGTTGTCTTAAGGTATGATTATCATTAACGTCATTGTCCATCACCATCATTATTATTATTATTATTATTATTATTATTATTATTATCATCTTTCAGTGTCGTTTTCAAGCCATTATCATTTGTATTGTAAGCTTCATAATAGTCGTCATCTTCATCATCGTTGTCGTCGTCGTTATGTCAACATCATCAACACATTTCATCGTTATTGCCGTCGTTTATATGTCTGTGTGTTTGTTTGCGGAAGGAAAAAATATTAGGTCGTAAATCTGTTGCATTCGATTTAGTTCTCTTCCTCCCACCCTATACCTCTTCAACACACACACACACACACACACACACACACACACACACACACACACACACACACACACACACACACACACACACACACACACACACACACACACACACACACACACACACACATTTAGCATACATACTATAGTTTGCAATAATATAATACCACAACTTCTTGCTTATATCACACACACACACACACACACACACACACACACACACACACACACACACACACACACACACACACACACACACACACAGACTTAGTATACATACTATAATTCACAATAACACCACAGCTTCTGGCTTATATGACACACACACACACACACACACACACACACACACACACACACACAGACTTAGCATACATACTATAATTCACAATAACACCACAGCTTCTGGCTTATATGACACACACACACACACACACACACACACACACACACACACACACACACACACACACACACACACACACACACACATAGACTTAGTATACATACTATAATTCACAATAACACCACAGCTTCTGGCTTATATGACAGACACACACACACACACACACACACACACACACACACACACACACACACACACACACACACACACACACACACACACACACTCCAGAGCCATTTCGATGATTCAGCCTGGTCAAAGGTAAATTTTCAACTTTCATTGTGATGGTGTACTTGTTGCTCTTATGGTTACTGCTACCAGACGATTTTCCTCAGTCGGTGGAGCCTGTTTCATTGGGAAGAGGTTGATGGTGAGTCTGATCCCAGACCCAGAGGCTTAGCCCCTTGAGCTCGAGAACGTATTGTGTGTTTTACTTTTGCTGTATACCGACGATTTCATTCAATATCGAATTGCAAGGATTAGATATTTACCCATTTAGTGCGAGAGGCATGCGCTATGCACATTAGGTTCATCTAGAAATGGCAAGAATCTGAAAGAGAAAAATGCCATCAACTCGTTTTGGTTAAGATGAATAAAATCGTGTAAGGATAGTATGGGAAAAACAAGAAAGACCTCTTCATAATGAAATATTTTGTTTAGGATATAGAGACAATCACCTCTTTCTGAGCGATTTAGCTTGAACACCATTTCTTAATATTTTCTCGCCCTTCTAGGCCATTTAGATGTTGATACTGGCATGCAGAAGTAAACTGATAGGGATGAGGTCCTAGAGAACTTCCAAACCTTATGAGAATACGACAGCAAGTATTGTTCCAGTGTCCGTCGATGGGCTTATCTAGGGAATTCCCAGCCCCGTCTGGTTTGCTGTTTTTTTTTTTTAATGCGAAGAAGAAGGAACCAAAGGCTGAGCCAACATTAACGTTCTTTCAAAGAAAGAAACAAAAACAATACAAAAGAGAGCCAAATTCAAGATCCATTCATTTCGTGATGCCTGGACACGCTGCGTTTGAAAGACTGGAGATCATAGGAAGTAGGAAATACAGACAGGGGGAGACAGTTCCAGAGTTGACCTGTTACATAAATGAAGGACTGAGAGTAACAGTTAACTCTTGCATTAGAGAGTTGGACAGCAAAGGGATGAGAGTTTGTTGCTACACGGGTGCTACGCGCCCGTCGTAGAGGTGGAGGGATGCAAGCAGACAGTTCAGAGAAGCAGTGACCATGGAAGTAGCGATAGAAAAGAGATAAAGAGGCAACAGTGCGGCGAAGAGACAAAGGTTGAAGGGAGCCAGTAAGAGGAGGAGAGTTGATGAGACGAATAGCCTTTGACTCCACCCTATTGAGAAGAGCTGTATGTGGGGAGCCTCCCCACACATGAGAGTTGTACTCTAAACAGGGGCGAATAAAACCCCTGAATAAAGTCAACAACTGTGCAGGAGTAAAGAAGGCACTGAGTCGGCTTAGCACACCCAATCTCTTGGAAGCAGATTTTACAAGAGATGCTATATGATCTTTCCAAGATAAGTCCCGTGTGAATGAAACTCCAAGCATGTTCAAGGATGATACAGGATTGAGCTGGATATTATTAAACGTTAGTGGGTATTCCTGTGGAAGATTTTGACGGGTTGATAGGTGTAAAAACTGAGTCTTTGATGCATTAAAAACAACAAGATTATTTTTACCCCAGTCAAAGATACGAGCCAAGTCAGAGGTTAGGTGTGCCATAACCTCATCCCTTGTTTGTTGTAGTAACTGCTGAGATGGACGTTGCGGGAACCGAATGGAAAGGTGAAGGGTGGAATCATCAGCCTGTAGTGTATATCTACTACCACAGCCACGGTCAGCGATGCAGACATACTTGTACAGTACATAGATCCACAAGCGCCTTCAAATACGGCTGTATATTAGAATTAACTCTGAACTGCCTCGTTTAGATCTAAGGGTCAGTGTGGTCTTTGTATCAGTGTAACTGCATTTAACCATTTCCCTCTCCACTGTTTCTGACATTATATCTCACGATGGATGAGCTCTGCCACTACATACATTCATAAATACCATGCAAACACACACACACACACACACACACACACACACTGACACAGAAGCACCATATATTTCATATATACAGTATATATATATATATATATATATATATATATATATATATATATATATATATATATATATATATATATATATATATATATATATATATGGTTTATTCTTTCTTTTGCTAGAAACGTGTGTGTGTATGTGTGTGTGTGTGTGTGTGTGTGTGTGTGTGTGTGTGTGTGTGTGTGTGTGTGTGTGTGAGAGAGAGAGAGAGAGAGAGAGAAAGAGAGAGAGGAGCTCCATAAAAGAGGTAAGCCTAGATGAGATAGACAGTTTGTATTAGATTTTCAGTTAGAAGTCGATATCAGGTTTTATCTTAACCTTAAAGGTATTTACAGCACCCGAAGCATAAGACACTCACATTTGGTTCACCTCTGTTTTTGCATACTTGTCTGTGTTGTCATTAGTATACACGTCATCATCATTACCACCACCATAAAACGGATGGGACAAACATCAGTTCACTCACCACTCGCGTCTTCATTATATATCCACAAAACCATTTATGTCTGATATACTAAAAATTATTATGCGAATGTAACCTATGCAGTTTTTATATTAGTTACCGAAAATACTTTTCCTCTGTGATTTAAAAAAATTAAAAACGTTGAACAAAACACAAAAATTATTAGTCGATTGAAATACTCTTCGAGCCTAATTCATTCAAATATGTAAATAATATTCATGACATCGGTATTCGTTCTGCACCAGTTCGGCTTCGGCTTCATTCATCAGCGGTAATTTGGAGTCCCATCCTCGCCTCCCTTAGGCTTAATTCTTCGGCCGAGATGGGTTTCTCCAAGATGAATAAAATCGTCTGGGTTTTTGTTGATACCCGGTGAAAAAGCAGATGACGATTGTTTTTAATCTGTTTCTGTATATGCTGCGGTAGGTTTCTCGGAGATAAAAAATATCGGCTGGGAGAAATAGGTTTACTAAGATCATCCTCAGGCCAAACACAAATCGTTTTTTTTTTTTTCTATGGTTTATCTCTACGAACTGTGAAAATGGTCTGTTTTTAGCTGTAACAAAACAGGTGTACAGAGTGTATATTTCTGGACCAAAATTGCTATTCATGATTGTTTTTAACCTTAATTTTTAATTATTGCTGCGATAGGTTTGTAAGACTGAATAAAATCGTCTGACGTTGGGTGGAATAATCAAATGCTAGTCTGTAAAAACCTTAATTCCGATATTTTGTCAACCGAACTTTACTAAGTTTCATTAAGGTTAATAATAATAATAATAATAATAATAATAATCACCTGCTGTTGGCTGGAATATAACAGGTAACATTTTTCGACCATATTGCCAGTTAGGGTAGTTTTTTAACCTTTTCTGTTATTTTTCATTATCGTTACTGTAGGTTTCTCAAAGCTGATTATAACCTTCAGATGTTAGCTGAAAGGAAACAGTTTTTAATCCTTGGCCACAGCGCTGATCAAGACAGCTTTCCATTTTTATTTTATACTTTTTTATATTATAAATTTGCAGTAGCAGGATCGTATGACCCGAATATAGTTGTCTGGCATTGGCTGTAATACAACAGAAAACTCGTAATCCTCGCCTAACATGCAAATGAAGATGTTAAGCAACGCGGAAGTCGTACCCTAACTATTGTGATCGAGTTCGTTTCTTTGTATGTATGTATGTATATTATCAAAATATCAGTGCTTCATCCATTTGTTGTGAGTCTGGGAAGGCGTGAGCCTATTTTGATGCACGTATAAATCTATCTGAGCCGGTGTCGTAGATCGAGGTCAATGTTCAGTGGGCGATGTTATCTCGTGAACGCTTTATCCGATTTGAGTCAAACATTGTGTGTTGGGATGAGAATAAGGTGTTCCATTTTGGTGCTGATCCATCAGTGGTCAAAGTCACGGGTCAAAGACAAATTTTGAATGTGGCGTCACTGTGCTGTCGGAACATTTTTATTCAATACCAAACACTTTTACTGCGATACGTTTCATTGAGATATATTAAATCGTATTGTGCCAGTGATAATAATGTAGGCTACAAGTTCACTTCGCGGTCAGAGGGTTAAAGGTGTAAACAGAGTTGGACGTTTTAGATAACTTGAAAGCACTCAACGACCGCATACCTCCACCAGAATCAAATACCTGAACTCCATTATTTCTTTACTAAACAGCACTGTATATTGACATTTCTAATTATTTATACTGTATATTAGTGTTCGCCCGCAAAAATCTGGGGGACTAACTAATAACCTTTCCATCACAAAATGTTTACAAATACGATTATCTTTGTTTCTATATCGTTGTTGCACCCACAGTGACCAATTCTGACCAAAGAGACGAAAAAAGAAAAAAAGATTTTCGCTTTTTCGTGTGCCGCGATTTTTGGTAATTTCGCGCCGTCTTGTAGCGCGCGATTGCCAAAATTTTTGTTTGGTATTTTCTGACACTCCCTGCACTTACCCTGGTCCTAATAAAAAAAAGAGTTAGGTCGGTATCTGTTACCGTTCTCGTGAAATAAACGAATAAACGCACAGACAGACAATTTCGTGTGTCGCGATTTCAGACAATTTTACACCGTCGCGTCGCGCGTGATCGCCAGAATTTTGATATTTTTTTGACACTCCCTGGACCTACCCCAACCTAATGCGAAAAGGATTAGGTCGATAGCTATTACCGTTCTCGTGAAAGAAACGAATAAACGCACAGACACACATATGCTCAGCTTGACATTAATACATAGACCGTATATATATATATATATATATATATATATATATATATATATATATATATATATATATATATATATATATATATATATATATACCCTTCATTCCAGAAACATATTTATTATTTTCCTCTTTCTGTCCGCAGACAGTTTGATTCACCATAGGATAGAATTTTAGACAGGAGAGGCTGGTATAGCCGTCATCAGCCCTCCTCCATTTCCAGATGTCTCCTTTAAACTGAAGAATATGATCTGATGATAGAAAAAAAAAAAAAAAAATGTGTCCTCGGAGTGAAGGGGTTATACTAGTTCATTAACAGTCTAAAATTGCTCGTACTAACAGTTGACCATTGTATACTGGTGAAAGAAGACCAAGACTGAGGCCTCTGATAGGCACAGCATTATTCAAATACCTTCACAAGGTTTCTTGAATTTTGTCTAGTTCATAAGTAGCTTCTACATCGTCGTCTTCCATCTACACACGTTTCATAAAGAAGACTATTATATTGCGAGACACAAGGCGGGCCTTCTCAAAATAGACGCCTGCCATCGAACAGGAATCATCCATTCGCCTTCACAAGTGATAGCCAGGAGCGTTCGATGGGAAAGACAACGCCTTTGTGGAGATGGTGTTTGAAAAGAGACGAGAATGGCGGAGAAACCAGCAGCAGTACACAAAAGTCTGCTTTAGAGGACGCAAACAGACCCTGGGTACACTTATGCAGAAACAAGTACGTCTTACAATACTCTGATTGATCGAGGATTCATTCTTGATTCCTGCTGTTATTTCTGTCTGTTACTTCTAGCTCTCCTTTTCTACTTACATAACCAGTAATAAGCGATACATTACGGTTTCCAGTGATTCATAACAAGTCAGTCAAAAATCCCTGTTCTTGTTACACCTGGAAGTTAACCAGTACCATCAGCTTAAGCGATTGACGCGCACACACACACACACACACACACCTGGTAGCGTGGTTGATAGAGCACTCGACTCCCAATCCAAGTGACCCAAGCTCGAGAAATGCTCAGGCCACCGTGCTAGCGTGGGTAAGATGAGCTCTCACCCGTCTAGTGCAGGTCAAGGCGCGCTGTAGTGGAAGGCCCGTAACGGTTTGAAACTCAGCAGGACAAAGATTAGGCGATCTGTCTCGTTGTGCCTGCGCCTCACTTCAAACACGTTGAGGCTTGGTAGTGTGTCGGCGCTCCTCAGGAGCAGCCAGGGTCAGCCTGTTGACCCTCGTAGATAAGATACTAGTTTAAGGACCTGTGTATTATCAGCCATTGGCTGTGATGAACAATAGACCAAAAATTATTATTATTATTTACAAACATTAAATATCATGTCATTTTTTCTTCAGCCATAAATTCCCATTAAACAGGCAGTTACTCTGGCGTGTTTGGATAAGGTCATACAACATGCTCATGATACACTTTCAATATGGAAGTGAGAGTAAACACACCGTCACTGTATGGTGTTAATCCTTTTAGCCCTCTGATATAGATTTCGTGTTACTCCTACTGTGTTCAGCCTAGGAGTCTCCCTCAGCAGAGAAGGAGTTAGCGAAATTCTTTTATTTGCTGAAAGGAATTGTCTGAGGTTTCTGAGAATAGAAAAGAAAAAAGCCACAATACCGAAGGAGTTCAGTATTAACATTCACAGGCCCTTGTGAATCACTCTTTGCTGAATAAACTTATCTGACGTTGGCGGAATGAAATACTAGTGAAGATGCGAGAATGATAGGGTTGTATGTGTGGGCGGCATGAAATGGTGGTGGGAAGAGCATCGGGTGGTACATCAAGTTCTACTACTCAGTCCTTCACATCCACCACACTTTTGTCCCGCCATCCATCTCTCTCCATCTTTCTTTTTCGCCCTTTTCTCTCTTTTCCATCCTCGTCCTCCAACCTTCCGTCTCCAGCTGCAGGTTATATTTAGCCAAGGTGGATCCGGTATTTACCCCATGGGCTCACAAGTCAGCCTTTTCTTTCTTTCTTTTGTACACCATTATATTATTGTCATTATATCCAGTGTTACAAGAGAGTAGTTTAAGCTCCACACAAAAAAATAAATGAATAAATAAAAAACAAAAGCTGCGAGTAGATCAAGCCGAACGCAGTGTATTGCATTTTTTTGTAAAAAAAAAAAAAAAAAAATCTGCTTTCTCACACCGCTGCATGCGCTAGGAGTGGGACAAGGCACAGCCTTTCTCCAGGGGAGAGGAGGAGAATTAAGATTTCAGGAGAAAGTGCTACCAGGTAACGGGGAGCGTCCCATTACAGAAAACGGATTTAGGTTTAACTGCTTTTTTCTTACGGAAAATTTATATGAACCCGTATGACGGTAAAAGTTAGACATCGTCTCTGTTTAGTTAAGCAGATGAGCCACTAAGGTGAGCAGGAAAGGAGATGAGTCTGTGTGCGAGGTTTCCGAGATAGATGTTTTACCGATGAGCTTGTTTCTCTGCCGCTGGGTCTCATCCATTTTAGATGAGGTCGTTTGACGTCATTCAGTGACAGTTGCGGAGTCATTTGGTTGGCTGCTGGCGAGTCCACTGTCCAGCATAGAACAGGCCGGGACACGCGAATGGGGGAGTAGTAACGTCACAGTACGATGAAACAGTATGGGAAACGGAGCAAGCTATATTTGAACTGAGACTCTTACGTAACGTCAGGCCTAAGGATTTTCCATAGCTAAGTAAAATAACGTGGTAGTTTACCAGCTTTGTTGCCCTGCCTTTTTCATACAAACCTTTATTCTGACAACTGTATTTTTCATTGTCAAATGTTCTTTATTCAAACATATTTTTCGGGCTTTATCACAATTAAAGCTCAGCTATATTTTGAAGTCTGTGTCTATTGTCGTTTCTTATGTAATATTCCCTTAAAGGGACATTGAGTCTTAGTTGATAAGTTTTTCATGATTTTTTTCCTTTCAAATTAGAATACTCGTATAACGGGGTGGTGCTTTACGTATTCCATTCCCTGCCTGTTGATGTTTACATAATTTAAATGGTTATACATTGATCGCCAGGCGAAATAAAAAGGGTAAACTTACTAACGCTAGTGTCTCTACAATGGCTCTAATTACTTTCTGTAGCCAGGGCCGGACATTTGCATGAGTAGCTGATTTAACGGTTTCCACCAGCTTAAAAAAAAAAATGCTTTCAGCATGTGTACAGTATGTAAATGCTGCCATTTCCTTTAAACTCAGCCAGATCCCATTCAGTCGTTCAAGAGAAAGAGAAATTAGGGTCATGGGTCAGCCAGCTTAGCATATTCACGTTCAGCTGTGCCTTGAGGTAGACTGATCTGAGTATCCGGCCGCCGGCCACTGGCCACAAGAAGGGATGCTTTTTCAACACGAAATGTCCTGATTTCTTTGATGAACCATGGATGAGTCACTTGTATTGTGAGTCAGGTGGTTGACGGTTCGATTATATATATATATATATATATATATATATATATATATATATATATATATATATATATATATATTTTTTTTACGTGTCCGACTCTGGGCAAAGGCTTCAGGGCCTATTTCTCGGGGGCAGTGACCTATCCCAAGGCCCAGTAGTCCTACACCTCCACATGTCACCACTTCGGCGCTAACACCCACCATCCATATTGAATACATGCTAGGGCTGTCTCATACAGGATTGGTGTATTGGTATTAGCGGGGGTATTTTTACGACATGTCGGTGGGTCATCTGGTAGATCAGGAAAGTCTGCTTTTAGGAAATTCAAATCCTGAAACTGTTCCCTGCCCCAGCCGGGATTCAATCCTAGGTCCTGTAGGACCGCAGGCCGCCTCTCTACCGATTCAGCCGCCGCAGCGAGTCACTCGCTTAATGGCTTGATGAGTCACTTGTCTTGTGAACAATCCATTCACAGTACATTTAGACAATTCTATACGATAATCCAGCGACTTGAGGGATTGTTAGTGATCTGGCATTATAGCAGTCCTTGGTTTCCCCGATTAATGGCCACCTACCGTGACTCTAGAGCGAACTTCAGTAGACGAGTATACCCTCGATGATATAGACTCACTGGCATGGCGGTCGTTTAGCAGTATGCAGATATGTTTGAATGATGGCTTTGGGAGATGTATATATTGTGAGACTGTGGTTGCGGAAAAGGGATGGTATGCAACTTCAGGGAAGTGTGGAAAGGTGATGCTTGCGTTCTGGAACCCAGAGTCAAGAATCACTGAATTGGATCCAGGGTGAGAAGGAAGCGTGTGGAGAGTGAGGTGTGAATGGATATGGAGTGCTGGATGGCCCAGGAATGGGGAATGCTTGATCCTATCGGAATGTCAGGTAGGGTGTCATAGGGACCCCGAACCTCGGCGTGCTATGAATCACATGACAGAAGAAAGGCTTTGACCCAAGGTGCGACATATTGTATACTGTGTGAAAGTGCTTCTTGGAAGGGGCACTGCCTCTCCGCAGCGAAACTTGCGTATCTCAGTGACTGGTGAAGTTATATCGTTCGGGTGTAACCGTATTAGGCATGTTCGGTGTTAGGTATTAGCTGAAGAGTTCACCTCACAAAATGGAAGGCGTGAGAGTATGCTTAGGTCAGGAAATGGAGAAGGCCTAACCCTTCTCGGAAGTGAGGAAGCGTGAAATAGTAGGTGCAGGATGTGACAGAAAGTGAGAACTGTGACATTCACCCAGTTTCTTCCCTTAGCCCCATTGGTTCAAGGACGTAGTTTTTCCCCCATGCTATTTCTGGGTTATTATTTTCAGCTAAGATAGAACTCAGAAAGCGAAGGAGATTGCGACGGCCATGTAAAATCCCTCCAATTCAAGAAGTCGTTCCGGAGCCGAAAAAAATTGTTTGAAGATGAAGAAAATACGTCATAAGAAGGAAGAATTTAAATAGGTGACAGTGATACAGGTCCTGAGATTACTTTTTGTGACATCATTGTGACTTTACAAAACTGACTTCCATGCAGTCGCTGCCCTTAGCCAGGTGACGGTTCAAATAACTGACGAAATTAGCAGCGACATCACTGTGACATTATAACATCCATGCTGTTGCTGCTCTTGATCAGGTGATTACCCAAGAGACGTAACTGTGGCATTTCTAATTGCGATATCACTGACTGACACCGACTAGAACATAGGCGCCGACACGAACATCCCTGTTAATAACATTCACCCAGTGTTGTGATTATTAAGGTGATGGTCAGAATGGCAGCGACATCACTGGTGAAGCAAGGTAACTGTAAGGGATTTGAACGAAATTACGTCAATTAATAAACATTATTTTTGGTGCCATGTTTCTGCCATAAGGAGTAAAGGAGTTGCAAGAAAAGACAAAGATTGAAAAGCTTCTCTTAAGATAAATAACACTTACAATAGTGGCATGAACAGCCTGAACTTGAAACAATAATCGTTTTAGTTAAGTCTGTCTATTCTATCTATCTCTTGCCAGACGCCATAATCCCGTAAGGGGTGGTCATTTGACTGAGCTATTTGTTTTACGGGAAGGGGCACTAACCCTCCAAAAACCCACTTATTGACACTTAGGGAGCTCGTATTGTTTGGTATGGTTACCACCCAGCGTTGTAAATGGTTAAGTACACAAGCAAACTTTTTTCTGATAGTTCGCTGCGTACACCCCAGCCGAAATTCTCTCTCTCTCTCTCTCTCTCTCTCCAAAACACAGCAGCAGCAGCAGTTTTCCCTCTCCCCTCTACGTTTTGCTCTGGTCACAATTTATGACGTTTACTTTGTGTCCAGCGTTCATCTGTTCTAAACTGCCTTACTTATTAAATTGTTTTAGGGTGACTGTACCCCTCCCCTCTTTTTTTTTTTCTTATGGTTTTTGTTTTACTGTGTGTGTGTGTGTGTGTGTGTGTGTGTGTGTGTGTGTGTGTGTGTGTGTGTGTGTGTGTGTGTGTGTGTGCGTGCGTGCGTGCGCGCGCACGCTATCCATAATTGATTCCTGAGCTGAATAGAATTAATTGGAGGTAACAAGGTTAATAATAAAAATTAGTCATTTTGCTGGAGCAGTTAATGGAGATAGAGTGACCTGTTCAGTACGAGACAGCACTAATATTTTAACTCAGATATTTAGTCACGCAGAGAATACCGGAGATACAAACCTATTGGCTGCTGCAGACACAGTTTATTTCATTAGGGCTAAGAACAGAGGACTTTCTTTACCTGAGGGAAATCGTGGCTACCTAAGAGTTAACCCTTTGACTCCTGGCGTATTTCATATTTTGTTCTTTCTTTCTCCAGACGATTTTATATTGATTCGATAAGAACTTCTAGGAGTGGAGGGGTTAGACTTGGCTCTCAGTAACACCTTCAGTACAAGAGGTCCTTCGGAAGTTGAATAAAACCGCCAGGAGAAAGGAAGACTAAGAGAATTATATTATTGGAATGAAGATAGATTTCCTCAGAATATTAATACGCTCACTGAATATGTTGAAGACTATCGCCAGGGGGTCAAGTAAGCAAGTAAACACTTGAAGAATTCTGCAAATATTAACCCCTTCAACCGGAGGACACCTTTTTCCTTGCTAAGGCCAGACGACTTCATTTGTCTTGGGAGAAATATCTTGTACTGTAGGGTTAGTAAATGCTCTATCTCAGTCACTCGAAATCAAAAAGTATCTGCCAGTCTGAGTAAAAGTATATGACGCTTGTATGAATGAAGTATGAAAGACGTCCTTTGAGAGAAGGGGTTGATGTGGGTCACAGAAAATCTCAGAAATTATTATGCTCATAAAATACCACGGGAAATAATCATGGGTCATTATATTAATATCATCGTGGAATAACACACAGATATTAACTCAAGCATGGTATACCACGGATGTTGATACACTCACAGGATACCACAGTTATTAATACACTCACAGAATACCACAGTTAGTAATACCCTCGGAGTATACCTCAGATGTTAATACTCTCATAGAATACTACAAAATTATGTTACCTCTTTCAGTCCGATAACATGTATTATACAGTATATAATAATCACATTCTACCGATCTCCAAAGATATTATTCAGCCTCGGGGAGACTTTTCGCGCCTAAGAGGTTGGATACTACCTTCAATAAACGCTTCGCTACTGAAGATTTTTTTTTTTTCGAATTCGGCTCTCTGTAGATTGCTTAAGAAAAAATAAAATTCATCATTATAGTGAATAGGTTAATACGCATACTGTAGAAAATGCCACTACAATTAATCTTCTCAGCCCGAGAACTTTTTTTTTTTTTTTAATACAACAACCAGTCAAACTGTACCGAGCTTGAGACGGATCTCTTAATTATAAAGGGTCACTGAAGGTTACTATATCCTTCCTGATCGAAAACAGCACTTAAGCTCAGCAAAAATCGTGTGGGGATAAAGCGTAAAAAATACGAAATTCATCGTAATATTTAACTCCATCAGTCCGGTGACATCTTAATTTTTGCATCTTCTTAGTGATTTTATTCGGTTCAGGAGAGACTTT